>NW_027186492.1:658803-669788 GCF_028583685.1 Petaurus breviceps papuanus | reverse complement strand
ACACACACACACACACACACACACACACACACACACACACACACACTTTCTGAAGACAGTATTTGAATTTTTCAAGGGAGAGTTGACTCCCAGGATGATAGAATGTTAGAGTTGGAGAAGGTCCTGTACTAAGAGAATCAGAAGGGATTTGAAGGGATCTTAGCAGCCATTCCCACCCCACCCACATCTGCAAGGAATGCCCAGTACAACTAACCTGACACTTTGACATCCAGCCTCCACTTAAAGGACGCCCCAGGAGGGGAAAAGCAAAAGCTTCCTTTTGTGTGTTGTCTTCCCCCACTCCCATTAGATTGTAAGCTCCTTTGCGGCAAGAACTGTCTTTCTTCTTCTCATTTGAATCCACATCCCTCAGAAGGGTGCCTGAAACATATTAGAAGCTTCATAAATGTTTATTGAATTGAATTGAGTTGAAAAACGACCCCATTTCCCAGATAAGCCCTTATACTTTGTGTCAGTTCTAATTGTTCAACAGTTTTTCCTGACCTCAAGCCTATATTTTTAGCTTTACAACTTCTCCCGTTGTTCCCAGTTCTGCCTTTTCATGCCAAATTGTTTTGGTTTGGTCATTTTTTTTCAGTTCTGCCATCTCTCTATCCACTTCACCACCTTGTTGCCTTCTCTAGGATCAAATAGAACATGTCTGATCCCTTTTCCACTCAACAGTCCTTCAAATACTTGGACACAACTATGATGTCTCTGGCCAGTCTTCTTTCCTTCTGGCTAAAAATTGAGTTCCTACAACTGATGCTCCTATGATACAGGACCAAGGACTACTACCGTCCTGGCTGTCTTCCTCTGGACATTGCATCTTATCAATGCCTTTCTTAAACTGTGGCCCCCATAGCTAAACACAATACTCCAAAAGTGGTCTGATGAAGGCAGAACACAGAGGAACAATCACTTCCTTATTCCTGGAAGTTAGGTCTTTCCTAAGACAGCCAAGATTGCATTAACATTTTTGGCTGCCATATACCTCTGCTGACTCATATTGAACTTGAAGTCCACTACCACCCCCAAGATCTTTTTTCAGAACAATTACTGTCTAACCATCTCTCTTCCATCTGGTAGTTTTTCACTGGAAGATTCCTAAGCTGATTAAATCACAGATTCAACAAAACACAGAGACCACATACAGGGTATACTAAAATTTTTTGGTCAGCTTTAACCTTTAAGGTTAATTGCACTAAAATTTTTGGGATACTCTGTGTGTGCCCATGTATTTACCCATGCATACATAGATATAAATATGTGTACATATGTGTGTATACACATGCTTTGGAGAGAGAGGGGCACTAAACAACTTCTGAACTCCCTTCTAACTCAGTGATCCCATAGTCATGCTTCTGTAACTGTAAGGATATACAGTAAATGAGACCCTTTTATCTAGAAAAGGGATTAGCAACCTTCTGAAAGAGAAGGGTAATTGGAAATGGAGGGGGGAATATCCATATATACATATAGAATACATATATTTATACATATAAACATGTATTCTTATTCATATACATTTATACCTATTAATAAGAATATTATCCTCTGCTATCCTTCCTTAAAAGGTTTCCAAAGAAGAGTAATAGGAAATAATATTCATATAAACATATATATAAATACATATATATATGTGTTAATATGCAGGGTGTTCCAAAAGATTTAGTGTAGCTCAAAACCATATATTATATTAAATCATACATGAATAATGTCATATATGATTAAATTATATAACATTATATATTAGATAATATAGACATTCCAGTATTTATATGTAAAGCTTAAAACTTCTTTAAATACAAACTTAAATACAACATAATACAAATATACATTTGTATTATATAAAATTTATTTATGTAATAAATAGAGAGGAGAGAGATTAAAACTGTACTAAATTTTAGATATATCTTTCATACGAATAAAAATAATACCCCTCCATCCCCAATTACTCTTCTCTCTTTCAAAAAGTTGACAATTCCTTCTCCAGGTAGAAGGATCTCATTTGCTTTAGGTACTTACAGTTACAGAATCGAATTATCTGAGTAAGAAGGGTTCCCAGGAGCCATCTGGTCCATTCTATATTTGTACAGGGGACCATTCAGCCTTTGCTTTAAGACCTCCAGGGAGCTGTATACCCTTCTCCCCTCCCCCTGCCTCATGACCTATTTACTTTTTGATTAGCTCTAGCTAGGGAATTTTTTATCTTTATATCAAGCCTAAGCTTTCCTCTTTGGAACACTAATTTTGTCCTCTGAGGTCAAAAAGAGAAAATATGTTCCTTCCACATAACAGCTCTTCCAACATTTTTAGAAAGCTATCCTGCCCCCTTCTCCCCACCTAGGTCCTGTCTTCTCCAGGCTAGATATTCCAAGTTCCTTCAGTTAATGAATTTTCTATCTCACTCATACAATGCTACTTCAACCTTTCTCTTCTTTCTTCAAGCCTCACACAACACCCATTCCATCTTCTCATCTGAGGACTTTTCAGACTTTATTGAAAAAAATTAAGTTATTGCCAAAAATCTTCCTCTTATCTCATTCTTATCTCTCACTCTACACACACATTATCATCCACAACATCTTTTTTACTTCAATCTCTGATAAAGTGGTCCTTCTTGCTGAGGTCAGTACTTCCATATATATATATATATATATATATGTATGTATATATATATATATATCCTTGATCTTATCCCATCCCCTCTTATTTTCTCTGTATATTATCTATTATCCTTCTTTTCTCCCTCCCTCCATATCTCTCCTCTCTTTTCCCCTCCCCCTTCTCTCCCTCCTTCCCTCTCCCTCACACCTCTCACTGTCTCTGTCCCTCTTTCTGTCCCTGTCTGTCTCTGTCTATCTCTTTCACTCTCTGTCTCTGCTTCTATGTGTCTATCTGTCTCTGTCTCTGTCTTTAATTTCCCCTATCTTTCCCTACTACCTACAGATAAGCCCGATTAGCCCTCATCCTTAAAAAAACCCTCACTACTTCCTATTCTATCATCTCTGTTTGTTGTCCTATTTCTCTCCTGTCCTTTCAGTTGAAATCCTTGAAAAAGTCATCCTTGCTTGATGGTCATACATCCTCTCCTCTCATTCTTTTCTAAACCCTATATAATCTGGTTTCTGATCTCATCTCCCAACTGAAGATACTCTCTAATGACCATTTCTTAATCCACCTCCTTCTTGACTTCTCTTCAATATTTGATGCCGTTGACTGACAAGCCTTTTCTCCTTGACACTTTTTCCTCTCTAGATTTTCCTCCTTCCTATATGTACTATTCTTTTTCAGTATCCTTTGCTGGGGTATCATCCACATCTCACTCCCTAACTATGGTTGTATCCCAAAAGCTCTTCTCTGAGACCTATATCAGATTCCTGTGATTTTCTAATACTTTATGGGAGAAATATCATTTGTTTTGAGTCTCAGTATGAGAAATATACTTCTATAATTGTTGAACACACAAATTTTTATCTTAATAAGACTCCCACATTCTCCCAATCAGTCTATCTTCTGACCTTATGTATTTTGGCCCATTCTGATGGCTTCAGTATAAATCACAACTGACACATTGAGGAAGAGGAGGAAGAAGGGAGAGAGTTAAAGTAAACATCAAGGTAGACAATTTATGAGCACCTCTATCCACCAACTACTGACATGGAATTAAATCTTTAAAAAAAATTAAAAATTAAAAAAAAACAAGGATATCCTCTAATACAATGAGAAAATCCTCAACTTCATAGCACCTCACTTTTTCCACATTGCCTATTCCAAGCAATAAGTACTCTCAGTCTGGAACTAGGATATGGGAGGCCATGTTTCTCAGCCTAAAGCACTCCCTTGAGTTCAGCTCCACAGTGAGCAAGCTTTTTCCTCTACAGGATATTTTCCCTCCTCATAATAAAGTTTAACACAAAAATATAAAATCCTCAAAGTTCCCAAAAGCACAATTCCAATAATGAAAAATCAAATTTGGGGCTGTTAACCTGTGCATTTTTCTATTTGACCTTTTACTTTTAAAAAAAAAAACTGTACATGGAGGAGTTGTCATGGCAAAAACCAACCAAGCACCTTCCAAATATGGAATAATTGGTCTTGCTTTCCATCCCATACACTGTTGTTCAAGTTTCTCACTTTTTTACTTTCACGAAATGAGTTCACTGGCATTCCACCTATTGGACTATTTACAAATATGGACTTGGTTGACCACCAAAAAGACTATAGGCCAGAAAGTGGATTGGAATAGAAGGAATGGTGAAGTAAAGAACCTGGTTAGAAAAACCAGTTGCCATGTCCCACCACTAGATATTAGGAAGTTCAATGACCAACCCCACATGATAGGCCAGGAGATTGGGCAAATAGATAGTTGGGCTAGAGGTTGAAGGCTGTCGAAGTAAGGAGAGTGGAGATACTATATATACCCAGTACTAGGAATGGAAAAGGAAAGGGGGCTATAGCCCAATCTAAAGTCAAAATAAAAAATAGTTGTAAATGCCTTGCGGGATAATCAAAATAGAAATTTGGGGAGTCCAGAATCTGGTCAAAAGGGTCCAATATGAATAGCCAGGAAAGGATAGAAGAAATAATGTGATAAGAGCAAGCCCAGTTCAAAATATTAGAATAGCAATCTAGGTTTAAGAGTTCAGGCTGGATATGCCCCAAAGAGATAAAGGCAAAAGAGGGAAAGGAGCCATATGTACCCAAATATTTATTGTAGCATAATAGATTGGGAAAGGATGCTAGATTTGGAATCGGAATATTTTGGTTCAGAACTTGGCTTTACTATTTGCTACTTGTGTGACCTTGGACAAAGTTCCTTTAACTCTCTGGACCCATTTTCCTCATAGAAGTCTTGAACTAATTGAACTCCAAGATCTTTTCTAGCTCAAAATTTATGATCCTTTGATCCCATGGTTTACCTAAGGTCATATAACTAGAACCCAGGTCTTCAAATGTCCGATTTAGAGCATGGAGCCTTAGAATCACTTCTGTATTCTATTTCAATATGACATAGCTGTTGCAAGTCGGTCTAAAATAAGAAAACTCATTCACTGACACCACAATGAGTCTTTACATAGTTAATCAGTCAATAAGCATTTATTAGGCATTTACCATACAAGACAGTGGCTAGGTAGGTGACTGAGTGGATAGAATGCTGGACCGAGAGTCAGGAAGACCTGAATTCAAATCCCACCTCAGATACTTACTAGTTGTGTGACACTGGGTAAATTATTTAACTTCTGCCTGCCTCAGTTGCTCCAACCCCTAAAATGGGTATAATAAGAGCACCTACTTTTTCCCAGGATTGATATAAGGATCAAATGACAAAAATATTTGTAAAGCAATTAGTGCACATAGTAGATGCTTAAAATACTTATTTCCTTCTTATTTTGTGCCAGACCCTGTGCACTAAATTTACTGGAAATGTAAAAAAAGGCAAAAGACTCTAAAATGATTTTTTGTTCTATTGGAGTTTGAGTCGGGACCAGCTAAGAAAAAGAGTAGAGCCTAAAATAGGCAACAAGAGAAATGAAGGAATCACTATACAAATGCTGGTTATTATTATTATCCTCTGAAGGAGAATAAAAGTGTATGTGTGCCTGTGTTTGTTATAAAGAGTGAAAGAAAGTTGAAAGAAAAAATAGACACATGTATGGGGGGGGGGAGCGCAGAAGGAAGACAGAGAGAGACAGAAAGAGACAGACAGGCAGAGGAAGTTGGGAGAGAGAGAGAATTTATTTTCTGGTTCATATGAAGAAGAATTCAAGGTACTATCTTATCTGCTATGGAATACAAGCTCTGTGCCTATGAACAAAATATGCAAAAAATAGTTTTTCCAGATGTCCCTTCCCTGCCTGAGCTCACCCCCATATGGGGAGCCAGAGCCAATAACTGTCCATCTCTTTCTGGGCTCCTCACTGCCCAGGGCCTGCTTTCTGGCTAACTGTCTCTCTCTTAGCACTTGTTGTCAATCCAAAATGCAGGGGAAACTGAAGTTAAATCATTCTATTTGTTTATGTGGCAACAAGTTTTTGCCGAAAAAATGTCCTTGGCCTTTGACAAAGCTGATTTGGAGATGCCTCCGTCTGTTTTAAATAGGCCACAAATTGTAGCATGGAAACCAATGCCCTCCACCAGAAGCCAATTTGCTGAATAAACCTATATTAAGGGAGAGAGACTGGGGTGATTCAAATGCATGGGTGTTTTTGAAATGTTATTATATCATTTTGCCTCAGAGGAATGTAGTCCATTTAAGGCAGGGCTTTAGGTTTGGAGATTTGACACTGGAGAAAGGTCACGTGGAGATTGATTTCTATGAGTAATATTTTCAATATTAGGAAATTCTTACAGTATGATAATGAGAATTTTAAAAATTGGTTTTGTTATTAATAGAGACTATCATCCAATATCGTCTTAGAATCCTAGTCTGGGTTTCTGAACTCTAAGATCTCTTGAAAGCAGGGAGAAGAAAGGAAGCATGGTCCCCATTTTTTCAGATGAAACATGGAGGTAGAGAGAAATGAAATAACTTTGCCAAGGTCACACAGCAAATTGGAACAGAGTCAGTCACAGAACTTGAATTCCCAAGGTAGAAAGACTGACTGCAAGAAAAATTGAAAGTATCTTCAAGACATTATCTAATCCGGCTTCCTTATTTTTCAGATAATGAAAACTGGCCCAGAAAAGAGAAGTGATTTGCCCAAAGGTACATATTAAGAAACTGAGTCAGGATTTGAAGTTAGGTTACCAGACTCCACTTCTACTCCCCATTCTATTAAATTATGCTTCCTGAGAGAGTACAGAAGACTGCTTCCAAGAAGGAATGCCTACTACAAGACCAGGCAGCCAAGTCAAATTTCCCTTTGAGGAAAAAAAAAAATGTACAAAATTCAGTCTTTGAGTAATAGTTTAACTCCAATGTCAACGGCCAAAACAAGAATAAGAGCAAGCTCCTCAAGGAGACAAAACATAAACAGGACAAATATGGATTCCAATCCCACCCGACAACTAATACTACCTATGTGACCTTTGACAAATTACTTAACATCCCTATGTTTCAATCTCCTCAAATGGAAACAAGACCCTTTATCTCTCTGGATGTCAGTTTTTTCATCTGTAGAATGAGATAATTGGACTATGTAGACTCTGAGGTACTTTGCAGCATTAGACCCATGATCTTAAACTATCCTAAAAGCAGAAATAAAAATACAAGAGATCAGACTATCATTTAATTGCCAGATAATGGTATAGATAATAAATGGACTTGAGTTAAGTTAAGAAGGTTTCGTGGAAGAGATAAAATTTGAGCTGGATCTTGAGAAGTAGGATTTTGAGGAGACATGATCATTGGATCACAGCTTTAAAGCTAAGATAGAGAAAACCATAGACCAATCCCTCATTTATAGAAGAAACTGAGTCTCAGGGAATCTGTTGAGTGACTTGTCCAAGGTCACATGGGCATTGGGGAAGGCCTTCCATATAGGAAGCCAAAAATACTGTGACTGGTTTCTGGCTCACCCCATTTCTTCTGATAAAGAAATGGGAAATACCCTAGAACTACCCTCTAAATTCTTGGCTTTAACCTTCCCTACATTCCCATGCAGTTGGTGACTCCTCATAAGGTATGCAGTCTTCGCCTTCTGAGCCACAAAAGCAATAGTGAATGTCCTTTTGCCATGAATTGTTTTTAATATGAATTCAGGGGAAAAAAAATCTAGATAACCGAGCCTAGAGTAATTTCAGTCTTTAGATCATATATATAGCACTGGACCTGAGAGGCCATTTTATGTAAGACCTATAATTTAATAAATGAGAAAATAAAAATATAGAACTGTAGAATTTCAGAGGTAGAAAAGACTTTATAAGTGTTCCCACCTCAGTCTCTTAATTCCTCATTACCTGTGTGATATTCAACAAGTCACTTCACTCCCTGGGCCTCAGTTTCCCTAGCTGTAAAAGTGAGGGGGTTGATATCACACCTATCAGATTGGCTAACATGACAAAACAGGAAAATTATAAATGTTGGAGAAGATGTGGAAAAATTGGAACACTAAAGCATTGTTGGTGGAGTTGTGAACTGATCCAACCATTCTAGAGAACAATTTAGAACTATACCCAAAGAGCCATAAAAATGTGGATACTCTTTGATCCAGCAATACCACTTCTAGGTCTGTATCCCAAAGAGATCATAAAAATGGGAAAAGGATCAACAGTTATAAAAAAAATATTTCTAGCAGCTCCTTTTGTGGTGGCAAAGAATTGGAAACTGAGTCCAACAATTGGCGCATGACTGAACAAGTTATGCTATATGAATGTAACGAAATACTATTGTGTTATAAGAAATTATGATGGATTTCAGAAAAACCTGGAAAGTCTTATATGAACTGATGCTGAGTGAAGTAAGCAGAACCAGGAGTAACAGCCATATTGTGTGATGACTGACTTTGATAGACTTAGTTCTTCTCAGCAATGCAAGAATCTAAGACAATTCCAAATGACTCCTGATGGAGAATGGCATCCCCATCCAGAGAAAGAACTTTGGCATCCAAATGCAGATGGACGCATATACTATGTGCTCTCCTTTTCTTTTGTTGTTTTGTTTCTTCTTCCTCATGGTTCTTCCCATTGGCTCTAATTCTTCTTTACATCATGACTAACATGAAAATATGTTTAATATGAATGGATAAGTAGAGCCTGCATCAGATTGCATGCCACCTTGGGAGAGAAAATTTAAAGCTCTAAATATTATGGAAGTGAATGTTGAAAAGTAAAAATGAACAAATTAATTATAAAAAATTAAATAAAATAAATATTTTTTTTAAAGTGAGGAGGTTGAATTAGATGGCCTTTTAGGTCCTATGCAACTCCAGGTCTATGATCTTAATGTGACTCTAAGCTTGAAAATGTTTCTGAGGGAAAAAAAAAACACCCTCAGTCTTTGGAATCAGCCACATAGCTCAACCACTTCATTTTTCAGAAGAGGAATCTTAGGCCCAAAGATGTTAAGTAATTCTCCACATAACTAAAACCGAGGTCTCCTAACTCCCAGTTTAAAACAAAACATATTGCCTTCTCACTCCCGTTATGAGACAAGACCTAGAAAGATAAAAAAAAATATTCTTTGGGAATAATTTTGAGATATCTTTTGGAGAAGACTTGCAACCTCCCATTGCCTCCCTTGTTTTCCTAAAATTGTCGTCCTTGTCAAGTCTTACCACTTTAGTCAACATTGAATATTTATAGCCAAAGAAAACATTCAAGATCCTCTGGTATTTCATATGTATATGTGCATGTATATATATATATACATATGCATGTGTGCATATGTATACACATATGTATATTTGTATTGACATATACCTATATGTATATGCACATGTGTATATGGATGGATGGATAGATATAGAGATAAATAAATGACAGGAAAGAAGAAAGGAAGGAAGGAAGGAAGGAAGGAAGGAAGGAAGGAAGGAAGGAAGGAAGGAAGGAAGGAAGGAGGGAAGGAAAACAAAACCTTAAATGCATCATGTTTACAAATGATAAAACTGAAGTCCATGGAAGTTAAGTGACTTGCCCGAACTCATACAAATAGCACAGATTTGAACCCAGATCCTCAGACTCCAAACCCAGCACCCTCATTTTTTACAGGAAGGACTGAAGCCCCAGAAGTGAAGTGAGCTCAAGTTTACACACTAAACTAGTGTCAGAGACCCAGTTGGTACTCAGCTGCCCAGACTCTCAGGCAACTGCTCTTTCATATACACAATGACCCACTCTATCAACAAAAACCAAATCAGCAGTCCAACAACTCAGCCTGCTTCTAAAATGCCAGCCCAGGCATCCATCTGACTGAATAGCAGGGTGTGGGCACATGGCTGAAATGTTGTCTCTGGGAAGTTTCAGGATGTGAGCTTTCCATCAGTTTTCCTGAACCACCCCGTGTCAGAAGTGGGACAATCTGCCAATCCCAGATCCCAGCAAATGTCAGCCCTGTTTGGCTTGGGAAGGTATAGCGCAGGGTGGCAGACCTGGTTTGCAAATGACGCGTCTCCTCTGCCCTGAGCCAGTTGGAGAAGAGGAATGATTGATGACAGGAAGAAGGGCAGAAAACAATCCTGAGTCTTCCCCCTTCACACCTGTCTCAGACATCTGGGTAAGCTAAAATAGATGCAAGTCTGGCATGAACTGAACATTTTCCTCGGGAGGTCTGAGGGGAAACTTCATTGGGGGAGGGAAGAATGAAAGCATTCGGACAATTCATTGCAGGTGCAACATCTGTTTCTACTTACAACCCAGTGGAGGATGGACAAGTGGTGGATGTTTTCATGGGATCACAGATCCACAGCTGGAAGGCACTTCAGAGGTCATCTTACCCGACCTCCTCATTTAACAGATGATGATTATAGATTTAGAGCTGGAAAGGACCTCCAGGACCATCTAGTCTAACCCCCTTGTTCTACAGAGAAGAAAACAGAGTCCCAGGGAAGCTAAAGGACCTGCTTAAGTATCCAACTTCCAAGAAAGCCACTCACTTCCCAAAAATGAGTTACAAAGTACCATAGTTTGACTGATACTTGGACCTATAGAGCATTTTATCTGTGGTCAGGGAAAAGGGAGCTATGAAAAACTTTTGGTATGGCGGATGTTATCACTCAGTTGTTTTCAGTTGTATTTGACTCTTCATGACTCTATTTGGGGTTTTCTTGACAGATACTGGAGTGATTTGCCATTTCCTTCTCTAAATCATTTTATAAATGAGGAAACTGAGGCAAACAGGGTTAAGTGACTTACACAGGGTCATACAACCAGTAACTAAATGTTTGAGACGAGATTTGAGCTTAGGTCTTCCTAACTCCAGAGTCAGTACTCTATCCACTGTGATACATGGATAGAAATATAGATAAGATTAGGTTAGGATAGATAGATAGATAGATAGATAGATAGATAGATAGATAGATAGATAGATAGATAGATAGATA
>NW_027186492.1:639457-658793 GCF_028583685.1 Petaurus breviceps papuanus | reverse complement strand
ATAGATAGATAGATAGATAGATAGATAGATAGATAGATAGATAGATACAGGTATATATGTATATATGCATGTGTATATATGTGCATTTATGTTGTGTTTACTTATGTAATAGCTAGCATGTGTTTGGGCAGCTAGGTGGCACAGTGAAAAGAATGTCAGGCCTGGGGTCAGGAAGACCTGAGTTCAAATTTGACCTCAGATACTTACTAGCTGCATAACCCTGGGCAAGTCACTTAAATCTATTTGACTCAGGTCCTCGAATGTAAAATGAGCTGGAGAAGGATTTAGCAAACCACTCTAATATCCTTGCCAAGAAAACCCCAATTGGGGTCACGAAGAGTTGGGCACAACTGAAATATTTGAACAAGTACAATCCATAACATTTAGCACAGTGTCTGGCACATAGTTGGTGCCTGTTGATTGATTAGTTAATTGCTTGAGGGGGTTGGACTAGATGACCTCTGAGGTCACTCAGCTCTAAGTCTGTGATATGATGCTCTTAGAACCTAAAACAGATCCCATCAGCCTATTGGTGCATTCAGAGTAGGAAAGATGGCTATAGCTAGATGAATAAGATGACAATATTTCTGGGTCTGCAGAATATTCTAGGAAAAACTCTCCAGAAACCTAGCCTCAACAGACAGTTTTCTGTTCTGTCAAGCTCCATGGTGATGGTCCCAGCCTATGTAAAACCTCAGTACACAAGATGATTGCCACAGAGTTTCCATGAGCCCCAGAGAGCGATGGGGTCCTTGGCAAAGTCTTCTCTCTAACTTACAGGACTTATGGCTAAACCCTTGTGGGTTAGCTCTCTGTGTATTCACTTGTGAATAGGCAGGAGAATTTTCTGAGAGGCCTTTCTAAGGAGAGAAGACTGGGAGGAAGCCTGTATTTGATTTTCCAAGAACCTTAGGTGGCGAGTTTTCTCTGGATCAGTACCCAGGCTGGTTAACATTTTTGTAAGAGCAGCCACCTTGCCCATCTTCCACCTTTGAAACCCCAAGTCACTTCTGCTGGCTACTCTCCCTGGTCCTAGGGGCCTCTTCTGCTGGTGAAATGTCACCCATCATGGGCCTACCCTGTGCTTTCATCCTAGATGCTGTTTCTTAAGACCTTCATGAAAGTAGTTTCATGCACAGTTTTCGGGGTGGCTACATCTCTCTTACCTGTCTAAATTTCTTTACCCTAGAAACACTGGCTATTGTTGATGATGACTTATTTAGCATAAGAGTCTATCCCCAGAATGGGACTCTGCTTTTTGAAAGTCCCTTAGGGAAAAATCTAAAAACATGGAAAATGAACCCTAGAGATGTTGTACTGGCATCAAACTATACAAGCCTCCTAATCTAACATGGTGCCAAGAAGAAGTGGTTTACAGAGATGGAAAACTCATTAGGTACCTCCAGACTTCTTTGTTCTCACCTTATAAAAGGTGACAGAGAACATTTAAAATTGGCTTCAGTCATCCTTCTCCCCTCACCCTTCCAGACAAAATATAGCAGGTACATCTGTAAAAGTCAGAGCGAAATGGCAGCCAGCAATACCTTTTGTATGATTGAACAAATGACTGGAACTATGATGTGCTCTGACCCTGCCAAACTCTCTGCATGAGGGTCCAAGGTAGACTGGGCAAGGGGAGAGTCAGTTGGATATCGAAGAACTATCAGACAATAGTAAGTTCTATACCCATTACTAGGAAGAAGCAAGATGGAAGCAGTGGGGAAAAAAATGGTGACTCTTGCTCATTAGGCAAGGAATTTAATCTTTCTGAACCTCAGTTTTCTCATCTATAAATAGGGGGAGTAATACAATATCTCTTTAATCTTATTAGGTTGTTGTGAGGGATGTGCATCACTGCCATTATTCCACTTCCCTCCCCATTTTCAAAATCTTGCTTTCTAAACCTGATTCCCACTTTTCTATATGTAAATGCAAAAGCCTTTCAGGATGGCTTGGGCTAGTCAAGTGATCAACTATAAAGCCAAGGGCAAAGAATGGTAAAGACAAAGTTCCAAGAGTAAAATGACAGCAAGACACAAATGTGAGGATCAAAGATAGGGATAATCCTGAGAATGGGGTCATTTGTTTCATTTTCCTGGTTTCCTTCAAAAGTCAGTTCATATCCTACCTTCTACAGGATGCCTTTCCCAATCTCTCCAGTTTCTAGTGCCATCCCTTTCTCAAAGAACCTCCTAACTACTCTGTATCTATCTTTTATATCTATAATTTTATTCCCCCTGTTACATATAAAAAGTTTGAGAGACATAGTATCTAGATAACTAATCATTTTGTTAATAATGCTAGCATATTAGTGATACTAGGATGGTCATTTGGCCATCTCTTTCAGACAAAAGACAAATCATGGAACCCACACAACACTTTTATGTCCTTGGAATATCAGATATTCCCAAGGTTGGAAATCAACTCTAATTAGTTAATAATTAATGAGAGAGTAAATATTATAATGAGAGATGGATTTATTTTAATGAGGGGCTAAGGGACATGGCTTTGATCATATCATTTACCTCTAAATCATCCCCCCCCCAGTCTTGGGCCATTTAATTAAACAACTTTTCCCCAACCAAATGGAGTAGAACATAATGGGCAGGAATTCACCAAGATAGGATGGTAGGGTAAATTTTTGGCAGAGGTCAGTGATATCTTTCAAAGGATGGGCTTTGATCAAGAAAACAGGACAAGGAAAAAGTCTGAATCTCCCCCATAATTGGTTGTTAATAATCATTTCCCTCCCCATTATATTAGAATCTTATAAGAAAAGATATCAATAAAAATAATAGCCCTACTGTATCTATCGAAGCAAACCTCTCTAGAAATTCTCCACATGAAAGAGAATTTAAATAGTCCTACATTGTACCCGTGTGTATATAATTTGGATTTCCAACCTAGTGTTACAAGCCCAGATGCTGACACAGTTAGACCACAAATATTCTCCACTGCTTTTGGTCCCAAGTATTCTCTGAATCATTCTCTCTTCACTATAGAGACTATGAGGCTCAGTTCTCACCATCTCAAATACAAAATCTTTCCGGCTCTCAACAGCATCATGACTTACAAAAATGCTGAGACTGATCAAGAAGGGGTTGACAGTAGGACACGAGTTAATAATAACAACAGTAGTTAGCATGTGTATAGCACTTAAAGGTCGGTGAAGGACTTTATAAATATCATCTCATTCTGTCCTCCAAACAACCCTGGGAGGTAAAAACCATTATTGTCTTTTTTTGCAGTTGAAGAAACTGAGGCGTTTGCCTCAGTTATATGATATATATATAATAGTTATGTGACTTGCCCAGGGTCACACAGCTATTAAATGTGAGGCCAGATTTGAGCCCAGTCAGGTCTTCCTCTCTCCAAATTCAAAGCTTTATCCACTGCATCACCTAGCTGCCAACAATAACATCAGTGTACTCCTCAAAGTCTCACCCATCTTCTGTCTTGGGGTGGGGGCAAGCTAAACAGTAGAATGTCAAACAGGGTGATATACAGTGGTTACTCTATGTACCCTGACACTGCTCTGGTCCCTGTGACATTCTAGAAGGAACTCTGAAATACCAGCCATTTAGACTTTAGTATCACCACTGATGGTGAACACCCTTGCCAGCACAATGAAATAGCTCCTGTGAAGGTAAGAAGCAGATGGCATGGCATGGTTGACTCTTCTTGGTCAACAAACCAAGTGGTAATACTTTGTGTTTCAATACTGTAAAAGGGCAGGATCCATCCCAGCAAAGTAGAAATACCAACTTCCCCCTCTGCTAGTGATGCTTCCAGAGACCTGACCACTAAAGAAGGCAAATGAGGAGTGAGGATATAATGGACTGAAGATGGGGATGCTTTTATTATGTAGCACTATTACAATATAATAAAACTGGGAACGGATCTCACCAGTTAGAAGCTTCATACTGCTTTTCATCTATGATATCTTTAACTCTAAGTTACATAATAATGTATTAAAAATCAATTCAAGGCAACTGTAAGAAATAACTTCATTCCTAAAATCAAATGAAATAACATTTGTAAAAAGTCCTTAGCATGGTGCCTCACACAGAGCAGGTACTATATAAATTCTTATTCTCTTCTCTTCCTTAAACCAACATCTATTATTATCATTATTATTATCATTATCATTGTGACAATAATAAAAATAGCATTTAATAGCTAGTTAAGAAAGTTCTTTCCCCAAAGTCTTTGGCAAATGTTTGTCAAATTGTTCAACATCAGAAATTAATAGGATTTTATCCGTGGAAATGGCCTGACAGGCATATGCTTTCTGAGAAGCAAAATGTCCAAAGGATTTTAAGAGCATTTCATTATCAATTTGAGGATAATTAAATAAGACCCTCCAAAACACCACAGCATCTACAGTACCTTCATTAATTATCACAAAGCTTTGGACTTGTGCCTTAGTCATCTACTATACTACAAATACATAAAATAGATCCAAGTGTAATGACAACACAAGTATTTGGAATCCACATAGAAATCTGTTCTCTTTTTTATAATATCTCACCAACACAATAATATCAAGTGATAGAAAATATGGCATTTTTCAGGGTGACAGTTTAATCCAGCTATGGCTCTGCCTAGCCTTAAATCCATTATCATCATTCCTGAATTGGACTGAGTTCGGTTTTCAAGTCAAAGAAGAAATTGTACCAAAACATTGTATTAATCATTTGCTGGATGACAGCAAGTAATACGGTTCCACTGAAAAGCACATCAAGTAGCCACTTCATCTCATGGAAACTTTCTTGGTTTGATAGTAAAATGTCATTTGGACTCAATAAGCATAAAATTTTTTAAATTCACTGAGGAAGAACAGAGGCCAAAATCCTTGAACATGAATCCAGAAGTCAAAGTGAAACAGTGGACGAAAGTGATATTTACCTTGGAGTTCTATGAGGAAGATGCATAAAGCATAAAATGGTCAGAATCATATAAGCATCAGAAGGTCACTATCCTTTATCAACTAACAGATGACAAATCCTCATACTATAAATACAAAACCTAAAATGGCTTTGAGAATTTAGCAAATAAACTATGCTAGACCTGGAAAAGCATTATAAATACAGTCTTTTCCCACAAATACCAGGATTTAACATTGACTTCTGTGTGTGTGTGTGTGTGTGTGTGTGTGTGAGCATCCGGCCTATTGTTTGTCTCAGTTTCTTCACCTGTAAAAAAAAAAGATAATAATTTCTACCTCCCAGGGTTGTTTTGAGGACAAAATGAGAAAATATTTGTCAAGTATGTATATATATATATATATATGTGTATGTATGTATGTATGTGGATATTATGTGTATGTATATGCATGTGTATGTGTAAATGTATATTGTTGTTCGGTCACTTTTCAGTCATGTCCGACTCTTTGTGACCCCATTTGGGGTTTTCTTGACTAAGATACTGGAGTAGTTTGACATTTCCTTCTCCAGCTCATTTAATAGATAAGAAAACTGAGGAAAACTGGGTAAAGTGACATGCCCAGGTTTACACAGTTAGTGTCTGAGGCTGGATTAGAACTCCTGAAGATGAGTCTTTCTGACTCCAGGCCCAGCACTTTATACATTGCACCACATAACGGACATGACTGAAAAGTGACCAAACAACAATATACATATACACATACACATGCATATGCATATACATAATATCCACATACATACATACATATATACACACTACATATATATGTATATATATATACATACTTGACAAATATTTTCTCATTTTGTCCTCAAAACAACCCTGGGAGGTAGAAATTATTATCTTTTTTTTTTACAGGTGAAGAAACTGAGACAAACAATAGGCCGGATGCTCACACACACACACACACACACACAGAAGTTTGTGTGTCCCTTGGCAGCTAGTTTGATTGATTGCACTCTAAAAAGAAATCACATCCACACAGATTTCTCCTTGAAAACATGGAGTATGTTTGTCAAAATCACATCAAATACACATGTAACATGGTGGGAAGGCATTGAACTTATTGTCACGAGAGATCTGGCTCTCCCACCTCCCACCCTTACTACCTGTGTGACCATTTACTCTTCCTAAGAGTCAGTTTCCCCTTCCACAAAACAAGGATAACAAAATCTTTAGTATTTACTTCACAGGGTTCAGATCTGAGAAGATGTTTTTCCTTAAAATATTATGTAGATGTCAATTTTTTACTACAATAGGAAATATTAGCTCTAAAACAAATATGTTTATTTTCAAACATTCAAAACACAAAATAGAAGTGACTTAGATACCTCTCCTCAAATTTGATGAAGGATATATCCTATAGTCACATGCCTAGAAGTTCCAAGACCCCAAGCTATGGTACCAAAGACAAGGAAGCCAGAAATGCTACCCCAGGAAAAAGAAACCTCAACTGTACCATTGTCCCTAAAAGACAACCTCTGAAGGGCCTCTCATTTCCATATATAAAAGTGAACGAAAGAGTAAGAAGAGGAGGGGAATTCAGTACTTCAAACTCTGGAAGAGAAGGAGTAATATTGATCTCAATTGATGTAGCAAGATCTCCAGAAAGAGAAAGAACAAAACTCAAGAACATATGTCTTCCGAAAAGATCATCCCCAGAAGAAGGTAGCCACAGATCCCCAGGGGTCTCTAGCCTTGGGCTTCAGTCAATCGTGAATCTATTCTAGTCTCCAAACAGAGGTTGGGAAGGACTACTCCCAAGGGACCTTCTCTAGGTGGAAAACCTATTTGCTCCATCTGGTCTGCTCTCCTAGAGAGGAGAGAAAAACAGGATGCACCCTCAGCTTTTATTGGTTCATATACAGGTACCCATTAAAGTTCATGTTCTGGATCAAAGTTTACATTCTCTGCCAGAGGTCAAAGGTAGTATGACCTATGCTCACACGCCAACTTTGTATGAGAGGAACAGTTACTGGAATTAGACTTAGGAGACCTGGATCTGAATCCTGGTTCTGTAACCTACTAGCAATGTGACCATGGGTAAGTCACTTCATCTCTTGTTCTTACTTGTATAACAAGGAGAAAAACATACTAAAAATTTCATAATTGGGGTTTGAAGAAAACTTTTCACCAATCTATATAAACCTCAACTGTTAGTGTCATTCTGGACCATAGGTGAGGATGCTTTCCACATTATACAACTAATGATTAATGAGTCCTTGCCTGGAACTGCCATATTATTGGGAGCCCCAGTCAGACTGGTCAATCCATTTCTGGGTCACTCTGTTCCACTTTCACACAGTGGTTGCTGGTAAATGTTTAGTAATCAACTCTTCTCCCACCAAAAAAAGTAATCCTAACACACTTTTAAGTTTAATATGCATTACTAACATTTTCTCCATCACTTTCTTAAGTCTAGACAATCAACAAAACAATAAGTCAAACCCTAATTTGTACTCTTTGCCAATTTCCATGAATGCTCAAGCTGAAAATTTGACAGTTAGCTCTCTAGAGCCCACAGGAGCTGGCTCCAGCACATCCCTGCTTCCATACCTGCTGCCTTTCTCCTCTCCATCTCTGCCCAGTAGCCCCTTCTTCTCTCCTAAATGTCCCCCTCTCTTTCTTCTTTCTAGCTCTCCTTTATATTTTGTCTTCTGCTATTAGAATGTAAAGTCCTCAAAAGCAGGGATTATATTGTGTTCTTGTTTTTATATCTTGGTGCTCTGCATAGTACCTGGCACATAATAAGTGCTTAATACTATATCTCTTTATTAAGATAGAAAGACAGATTAGATAGACAGATAGATAGATACATAGATATATACATAGATATGATATGATAGATAAGAAATGTAAGATAAGATATGTAAATTGATTATAGATATGTAAATAGATATGTAGATGGATTAAAGATAGAAGATGTATCTATATCTTTACCTATCTATGTATTAAGATAGCTATAGCAATAGATATGGGTGTAAACATAGATCTTTATCCAGGCACCCCAAGTGTCCTCAGGGTGGCTGCCCATACAGGTTCTTGGATCTGCTTTGTTAAAGGAAAGCAACTCAAAATGCGTTAACAAGCTTACTTTAATCAGTCAGACATATATCGTTTACCTTGTTCAGGGGAAAAGGTCAGCACCCTGAACTTCAAAGTATACAGGCAGAATTATCAAGACAGAAACAGATCAAGTGGACAGCTTTCCAAACTGTCCAGCCATTACGTCCATACCCAGTCAACATCTGGGTTTCCACATCTGGGTTTTTCAAAGCCGGGGGGGCCCTGGACAACGGCTTCCCAGAATACAGATCAAATCACAGAACACTTCTCAAAGTGAGCCCCCAAAACGAAGCCTCACATCAGGGCTTATATAGCCTTCTTCTGGCTCAGAGAATGTAACAACCTTTTGGACCCACTGGCCAATCAAAATGTATCAACTGAAAAACAAGCCTCCCACCCCAGGCTCCAGGTGCACTTTAGTCTAGGGGCAGGGAAGATCTTTAAATTTGCATTTCCATTACACCATCCCAAAGTAATTTTCTTTTGGGGGGAGCATATTCTACTTTATTTACATAGAATAGAATAAAGAAGGTGGGAACAAGCTTCTTCCTCTTTTTTTTTGGGGGAGGGTGAGATGATTTAACAAATGTTGAAGATTTCTTAGGGAATATGCAACCTTCTATCCACTATCTACCTTCTATTCACTGTCTCATCTCTCTTATGCAATTCCCTTAATACTCTTTCTTCTCCCCTTTCTCCTTTCTCATTCTTCCATTCACAGTTCTCTCAGCACAGACTTTAATTCCCCTCTGCCTTCTCAGAATCATGCTCTTTCATCCTGTATTCATCCTCTTTCATTCTGTCTGGGAACCTTTTGCTGTCTTTAATAAATTAGAAGACTGAGAGACATTCCTCATTTGAAACGCCCATTACTGGTGACCATCTTAAGGAGAAAAGCTTATGTAGCATGTATTTCTCAGAACCCATTTCTTCCTGGGTCTCAAGATAAATTACATTCTCTCATCTGTCCACTTAGAGATACCCCTTATAAACTATTACCAATTTACATAAGCTACCTACAATTTCTTGAAAACCATCTCTTTCCCTGCCTACTCCATTTGTTCATTAGAAATATTTATTTCATTTCTACTTTTAGCTCGAGTTTTCCTTTTCCCCTCTCCTACTAGCATGTTTCAAAGTTTTAGTAATTAGAAGTAAAAATAAAGCTATGATTTCTTAGCATAGAAACACCTAAATAAGGGAATTGCTTCTACCAATGCATCTGAAAACCTTGTCTGCTAATGATTAATGAGTCCTTTCCTGGAAGTGCAATATTATTATGAGTCCCAGTCAGACTAGTCAATTCATTTCTGGGTCACTCTGTTCCACTTTCACATAGTGGTTTCAGGTGAATGTTTAATAATCAGCTCTTGTCCCACCAAAATAAGCAATCATGACACATTTGTAAGTTTATTGTGCATTACTAGCATTTTTTCTATCACTTTCTTAAGTCTGGCCAATCAACAAAACAATAAACCAAACCTTTAACACCTTATCTGCCACCTAGAGACTTGGAGAGTTGCCTAGAGAACTAAGGGGTTAAATAACTTGCCCAGTAATTAACAAGGTTTAAATCAACTCTACATTACACACACATACACACACACACACACACACACACACACACACACACACATACCAGTTACAATTCCCCATCTCTCATTGTTCTCAAATCCATAATATAATGTAACAAGCAACATCTTACCCACCCATCTCCATGTCTGCTTCCTCTGATCTATTTATTATTAGTTTAAAAAATGCTTAAGGCAGATAAAAGGAAGAACAAGGCTCAATAAACCTTTTTTTAAAAGAAAACATCTAGCTAGCTTGGAAAATTGTTGAGTTGTTTCCTAGACTTAGCAATTTCCTAGACTGGAGACATTTCAGTTGCTTAGAAAACTTTGATCTTGGAAAACAAGTTACAAATGATTATACTACTTCTTTCTGACAGTTTAATAGGTGGTTAACAAAATTTTCTTCAACTGAATTGGCAGGATGGGCAAATTACCATAAGGTTAGGTTCTTGGAAGAAACTTTCAAAGGTGGCACTCAGTGGTAACTGGCCAAGTCCCTTTTAAAATAAAGAGGGTAAAACTATGGGTAGGAGGGAAACATCATCATTCTCAATAAGTAATTAATTAAATGCCTCCTATGTTCAAGGAATTGAGCTAGGAAATAGAGATACAAATGGTATTAGATATGCCCTTTCCCTCAAGGAGCTTATATCATCTGGAAATTTGAAACATAGACACTTTAAAAATTATCTCTTTAATAACTTCCCAAAAATTCTTTTTATTAGCTCTTTCTTTGAGATCAGGGGCTGACATTTTTCTATTCTATCTCCAGTGCTTAGCATAGGATTTGGCACATTTCTTTGTTGTTCAGGACTTCAGTCACATCCAGCTCTTCATGACCCCAATAAACTCTTTTTCATTCATTCACACAGTGTTTGAAGAGCCCAGTGCTAGGAAACAAGAATAAAGGTCATACTCCAAAGTAATACCATAACAGGGGATGGGGAACATGTGGCCTCAAGGCCTCTAAGTCTCTAGGCCTCAAGCGTGGTCCTTTAACTGAATCTAAATATCACAGAACAAATCCCCTTAATAAAAGAATTTGCTCTATAAAACTTGAACTCAGTCAAAAAGCCACAACCAAGGACCTAGAGGGCCACATGTGGCCTTGAGGTCATAGGTTCCCCATCCCTGAACTTGAATTTTTCTAAGGAGGAAGATGCTATAGAAATGGTGGTATAGAAATGGTAATAAAAGAAGAACACAGGAAGGACATTCTTATGTAAATATTTTGATAATAGCTTCCATTCATTTGTGTTGTTCAGTCATTTCAGTCATATCTGACTCTTTGTGACTCCATTTGGGGTTTTCTTGGCAAAGATGCTGGAGTGATTTGCCATTTCCTTCTCTAGCTCATTTTACAGATGAGGTAACTAAGGCAAACAGGATGAAGTGACTTGCCCCAGGTCACACAGCTAGTAAGTGTCTGAGGCCAAATTTGAACTCAGGGAGGTTAAGTCTTCCTGACTTCAGGCTCAGCACTTTGTCCATTGTACCATCAAGCTGCCCCTGTGCTAGATATTAGAGATACAAAGACAAAAAGGAAACCATCTGCCTTCAGGGACTTTATGTTCCAATGCCGGAATACAACATATACATGGATAAGAAATTAAAACCCATCTACAAAGAACTGTGAAGGCAGAGTACTAAGAAAGGAAGAATCAAGATGGGCTTCACATAGGAGCAGGAACCAAGACTATGCTTTAAAGGAATCTGGTGTTTCTATGAAATAATGGTGAAGTGGGAGTACCTTCCAGATGTGTGAGGACAGATGTGAACAAAGGTACAGAGGTGGAAAATGGATTGTCATGTACTGGGGAACAGAGAGCGGGCCAAAGATATGATTGTGGGCTACAGTAGTTAGAGAAAAACTTCCTGTAGGAATTGAGCTAGGATTTGGAATGGGTGCTTTTAGAATTTAGATAAATGGAGACCACAAAGGAGAGCAACTAATTGTGCTACTTTTCCCCTTTCTTCTTCCTTTTCACCCATCTCCTCAACTTTAATGCCATGAAAAAAGGAAGGCTGATCCATGGATCACAAAGCTTATTTCCAAAAGTGCTATCTGGTCTCCAAGATAGGAAGAGTTAGAAAATGAACCTATGCTTTAATTAGTTGCCTTATGCCTGAAAAAGGCAGGACTTTTTCTGCAATTTATATTCTTAGAACATTTACAAAAACTCCAAAAGTTTAAGTGACTTGCTCAGTGTCACACAACCAATCAGAGATAGGACTTGAACTCAGGTGACCATTGGATCTAAACACAGTTCTCTATCATGATTCCAAGCTTTAATTATTCTCTAATAAGCAGTCACAAAAGGGAGGTATAGAATAGGCATTGGAAAGATACAGCCACCCACCCCACCTCCCTCTGCTAGAAGCATTAACACATGCAACTTTTTTCTCCAAGGAACAGTCGCCATGAACCTGGCAAAAAGGAGGGTGAGGTGTGGCACCACTTCCATCATCAGGCAGACAGAGACAGACCCGCGCCCTTGGAAACTCTTCACATCTTTGTAATCTTTGAGCAAAAAGGCGCAGATGGAAGTGCGTCTGCTGCTCTCTCCACTGCCTTCCAAAAGGTGCACTGAGCAAGCCTTAAGCCTAATGAAATCCACATGTTCCCAGAGATATTTATAGTTTCATATGACCCTAAGTGTGTTTTGTTAAAAGTACCCAGATCATATTTCTCTGCCTTACAAGTTTATTTCCTACAATTGGTCTATTAAAACCTGCTCTCCTCTCTTCCACCAAACACATTCTTGGAAATCCACAATATACTACACAAACAAATGGAAGGTATTATCTAAATATTTGGGCAAGCCATCATTCGGAGTGTTGGGGTTTCTGGCTAAGACGGCAGCATTTCAGGACCTAGAGGAGCCCAGATTCCCCTGAAAAAGTCAAGTTCAAAAAACATACCATAAGGAACAATGATAAAGAAAAAAGGCCTATCCTATAATGGCTTACCCAATAACTAAAATGGCTTATCCCCCCAGGCCAAAAATGCATGAGAAGTCTCCCAGGAACCTCAGAAGGCTCTAAATAGACACCAGTTCAAGGTAGGTGGGAGTCATAGTGCACAAACAGCTCAGAACCACAGTAAGAGATAGGCTAGTCTAGTACCCAATACAGGTCTCAGGCAGCCTACCCAAACTACCAAAGGAGTCAGAGAGGAACCCATGATTCACACTGACCAGGCAACATACCACCCAGGCAGTACAGCAAGAGACAGAGTCAGACCAGACCCCAAGCAACCCATGCCCAGTCCAGAGCTCAGATAGCCCACATAGGAACCACAATATGAGAGGTGGCCAGACCAGTACTCAGCCAGCTCAGCTCCCGTGCAGGCAGGCAATCATGAGCTACATCAGGAGAAAAGGCCAGGCCAACATCTGGGAAGTAATGTTCCCTTTGTAGGAGGCCTGCTACCAGCATAGTCAACAAACAACATCTGGTTGTGGCTTGTAGAGTCATAACAAGGAGAGGAGCTAAATCCAAGTTTGACACTATGCAAGGAGGAGATAGAGAAGCACCCTAGGCAAAATCCTAACTCAAGCCACTAGATGACTGACCAAAACACAGGAATTCCTGCAAAGGATGGAGCCTATTCTAAGTTATCACTTCCAGAACCAAATAGTCTTTCCACACTATCCAGGAATGTGGGAGGGAACATAACCTGACCTATGAACAAAGCCCCAGTAGAGAAATTATTTGCCTATGCAAACAGAAGAAAATGCTGTCCTCAATGAAGAAATCAAAATTACAGACAGAAAGAGACCCCAAAGGTAAACCAAGAAGAGAGTCACTCCACAATTCCAAATAGAACCTCATATTTTTACAAAGGTCATAAAGACTACAGGAATACCTAGAAGAAATGAAGCAAGAGATATAAAATGAAATAAGAACAAGGGAGAAAAACATAGGAAGGAAAATTAATAGTTTAGAACAGTAAACATTACCCTGAAAATTAGAATTAAAACAAGAATTATGTTAGTTAAGGAAAATATTAAAATAAAGTCAAAAGACTTTAAAAATGAGAAAATATAATGCATATACTATTTTTTAAAAGTTGCCCTGGAAAACAGATAAAGAGAGATAATTTAAAAATCATCAGACTACCTAAAAATCATGACAACAACAATAAAAAGGGGAAAAGAAACTGGTTACTATACTTAAAGAAATCAATAGCAAGAATCTACTGTTCACCTCCTAAAAAATAACAACAAAAAAAACCCCTCAGAAAACAAACAAAAACAAAACAAAAAACCTCCCAGGAATGTTGGAGTCAGAATTCAGAACTTCCAGGTCAAAGAAAAAAAAAAAAGACTGCCAGGAGCCAGAAAGAAAGAATTCAAAAGAAAAAATACAAAATAACCACAGATAGGATCACACTTGACTTGATAGATACTATTCAAATGGAAAAGAGATTCTAAAATATAATCTTCCAAAAGGTAAAAGATAAAGGATTACAACTAAGGAAAACAATCAACAAAACTGATCAGAACCCTAAAGAAGAAAAACAGACCTTTAATAGAATAGGGGACTTTCAGAGATGAGTAGTCTTATAAACTTTAAAGAGCTATATAAGTGCTAGTTGTTATCATTATTGCTAAACTTCTTAGAGAATATAACTAGTCAAACTAGAAAGCCATTAGACAGTGTGCTTCTCTCCTTCAATCTCCCCTTCCCCTGGCTATGTAGCAAGTATATCAACATATATATTAGCATAGATTCTTCTTCTTACTGGATAACAGACTCATTGCCCCAAGATCTTTGTCTCTCTCCCTCAGGGCAGTGTCTTGAGATTTGTCCCAGGAGTCCAGTATTGTCATGTCTCCCTCCCCTTCCATGGTTGATTTGAGTATGTGCTCAGTTCTGCTTGCTCTAGGCACCAAAATTACCTTATTTGGCTCTTATTTTCAGTAAGGTAGAGAGAAAGCCAGCTTTCTGTGTAATCCCTTTGGCAGACTGGAGAAACCTATGGACACCTCAAAATAACATTTTTAACAAGGAAGTGCTAAATTTCAGTTAAAATTAGTGAAAATAAAAATTTTAGAAGGAAAAATAAAGGTATGTTTTTTTTTTCATCAAAGTTCATGGATCCTCTGAAGTCTGGCCACAGAGAAGGGTCCATGGACACCTGGTTAAGAAACTTTGGGTTTAAGAGAGGTTTTCAAAAAAGAAAAAGTAGATTGTTTTTTCAAGTAAAGGTGGAGAGAAGTAGAATAACAAGGTCACAGGACATTGCTTTTTGGAGGGATTTCTTTGAGGGGAGGAGGTTAGAGACACTCAGGCGTGTCATAAACAAAAAGGGAAGGCGATAGTAGAGAGAAATGGAATGAAAATACAAGATAAGAAGGCCATAGTTAAAGTTAATGAAAAAAGATCACTGAACAGATGGGAAAGGAAGTTTCCAGTGGAAAGATTACAGATGGAGGAGTTAACCTTTGCAAGGGGGAGAGATTCTTTCCTAAACAACAAGAGGGAAGAAATAAAGGATGAATGAAGAAAAAGAGACATTTTGAGTCTCTCTCAAAACCATAGGGGTAAAAAAAAAAATCAGGGGAGACCAGGTAGCACAGCAAGTAAGAGCACTGGCTCTAGTGTCGGGATGACCTGGGGGATCAAATCCGGGCTCAAACACTTAGCACCCACCCAGAAACACCTGGTCGTGTAACCTTGAGCAAGTTACTTAACCCCAATTGCTTAGGGGTGGCCAGGTGGCTCAGTGAGTAAGAGCACCGGCCCCAGAGTCAGGATGACCTAGGATCGAATACGGGCTCTGATACTTACCACCACACCCAGAAATAACTGGCCAGGTAACCTTGAGCAAGTTACTTAACCCCGATTGCTTTAAAAAAAAAAATCAATTAGTCAATCACCTGTTCATAAACTGATATTCAATCCTTATCCTCTATGTGCTATCCCTGGCCTATAGTAAGTTCGTAAATATTTGTTATAAATATAAATATTTATTAATGTGACTTGATGAAAAAGATAGCACATGGCAGGGGAAAGAAACCTATCTCTAGAATCAGAGGCCTAATGTCTGATGCCTCTGTGATCTGAGGCACAACATTTAATCCCCTTGAATTGTAATTTCTTCATCTTTAAAATAATGAGGCTGTACTAGATGTCTCCAATTCTAGATCTATGATACTATATGCGGAATTATAAGCAGCTTATAATATTATTCCTGGAGGAGTTACTTTTACTTTAGGGGATTTGAATTGAATCCCCACTGAGTTGTTCATCACCTACTATGATTTTTCATTTAGGGTATAACAACCTTTACCCAATAAGTTAGACATATTTTCATGATGCCAGATGGCTAGATTGGGATTCTAGGGGGATCCAACTACGTCTGTTTTATTTCATGACATTCTAAAAGTACAAAAAAAGTACAATTTAGTTCCTAGATAATGACTAATTGATATCAATTGGTCAATGGGTATTGGAGAACCCACCGGATGGGGGCTAATGATCAACAATACTAGGAATTCCTCATCCCTTCAAGGTTAATTCTAGGCTCTAAGAAGAGGGGGACTGGATAGAACAGTGTTCGACCTGGAGTCAGAAAGACCTGAGCTACATCCAGACTCATATACTTACTAATTTTGTGATACTGGCAAGTCATTTAACTTTTATGCCTCAGTTTCCTCATCTATAAAATGAAGATTAAAAATTGCACCTACCTCCTTACCTTGCACCTACTTTTATTGTGAAAACATGTGTAAAGTACTTTGAAAACCCCAAGTTGCTCTATAAATTCTAGCAGTTAATATACTTATTTGTATCCATGTTGAGATTTAGCCTTCAAGGACATGCTACAAGGATGCTTGGTTCTTACAGTGACCCAGTGAGACACATGCTCTTTTTTTTTTTTTTTTGTTAAAGCAATTGTGGTTAAGTAACTTGCTCAAGGTTACACGGCCAGTTATTTCTGGGTGTGGTGCTGAGTATCTGAGCCTGGATTTGATCCAGGTCATCCCGACACTGGAGCCGGTGCTCTTACTTGCTGAGCCACCTGGCCACCCCTAAGCAATTGGGGTTAAGTAACTTGCTCAAGGTTACACGGCCAGGTGTTTCTGGGTGGGTGCTAAGTGTCTGAGCCCGGGATTCGATCTCCAGGTCATCCCAACACTGGAGCCAGTGCTCTTACTCGCTGTGCTACCTGGACGCCCCTGAGACACATGCTCTTACTGTTCCCTTTTTATAGATGAGGAAACAGACTGAGAGAGATTAAGTGAGTTGCTCAGGGTAATGCAGCTAGTAAATGCCTGGCAGTATTTGAGCCCAGGACTTCCTGAATCTAAATCCAGCCTTCTATCCACTGCACCACCCACCTACCTTCTACACCGATGAAGCCACAAAAGTATTACCAAAATGTAAATAAAGCTGATTTTAAAGTTTCCTTATTGTATAAAGTCATCCTTTTGAACTTTTTAGCTCTCTAATTCTTAGTGCCTTATAACAAAACCAGAGTTGTCCCATGCCGGTTGTAATTCTGGTACGAGTAGAGTCACAGAACTGAAAAATATTAGAGGTAAATCTGAGAGATGATTCAACCACTTTGTTTGACAGTGAAGAAATTAAGGCTCACGGGTGACATTGTTTACCCAATATCACTTAGCTAGCTAGTGGCAGAATAGGAGGGCTAAACCCCAAGATTTAACTGAATCCCAGCTCTGTCCTGCTACAATCAATCATCTGTGTGGCCTATAGGGTATGTAGGAATTTTTACACCTTTCTGGAGCAGGGAGGGAACAGTGGAGAAGCCTGATTTCTTGGAAACTCTGTTTAATGACCTGACATCATGGGAGTTTTCCTGGCCCAATTTGCAGAAGTGGTCCCACCCTTACCCTACATCTCTACTTTTTCTGGAGAACTCAAAGAACCATTTAAAAGGATGGAAGGGTCAAATGAGAAAATATGCATGAAGTACATCAAAAGTACACCATGTTATATAACATATTAACATGAATATGAGGATGGAGAAGTGAGCAGAAAGAGAAACTCCCTGATGAGAGAACTAACAAGTTCTCTTTGGAAAATATAGCCTCAAGGCTTCAGATGACCAGAAAACAAGGCTACTAAAGCCTTTTTTTCCACTGTTCCAGTTGACTCAGTTTTTATTTACCTAGCTCTATATTCCCCAAACCTCCACCCTGAAATTTCTGCAGCCCTCAAATTAATATGGAAAGGACGTTGGACTTTGACCTCAGAAAAGTGAGATCAAGAGCTCTCTCTCTGTCTGTCTGTCTGTCTGTCTGTCTGTCTGTCTGTCTGTCTCTCTCTCTCTCTCTCTCTCTCTCTCTCTCTCTCTCTCTCTCTGACATTCACTGTATGATATCCAAGTGAATTAAACAAAAATTGTAAGTGGCTTCTATGTGTAAATCTCTGAGGTTATCAAAATGACAGTAACATCAAGAGTGACAACAAAATAATCCCTGACCTTCTAATGCTCACATTCTAGTAGGGGTATCCAACATGTTAAGGGGATAGGAATAAGAACTGGGCTTGTGATTTCACTGGTATAGGAGAATTCCCTGGTGAGAAAATGCCTTCTACCAATGCAGCCATTACCTTTTCTACAACTTAAACTCTAAGTCTTAAAGCCTTAGAGATTTCCCCAGAGCACTGAGAGTAAGTGACTTATCCAGGGTCACATAGCTTATATACATCATAGATGGGAAATATAAACAGATAAGGAAACATAAGATAACTTCAAGAAGTAGAGAACTCTAACCAAGGGGATCAGAAAAGACTTTGAGTTGGAGGCATCACTGGAGCTGAGCCTTGAAGGAAGCTGAGAATCCCAAGAGATACCTCTAAGGAATTTGGGCAAGTCATTTCAACTCTGTAGGTCTCAGTTTCTTCATCTGGACAATACAGAGTTAGGCCAAAGGATTTTCAAGGTCCCTTTTGTTAGCACTGACATCTAGGAGAACTGTGTATTTATCAGACATTCATTTCCAGTTTCACCCCAGCACAACCTCCTGCAGCTGTCAAAATCATTGCCTAAGATTAAATTCAACACTAAACCATTCACTGAGGGAACATCCTTGGAAATGGTGCCCAGTGATGATGCCCAATTTCACATGCTCTGACAGTGAAAATGCCAAGCATGATGCTGAATGGAAAGACTGGGTCAGAATTTTAGCCCAGAGCACAGGGGATGGAAGGAAGTGTATGTAACCAGGAGGCTTGTCCTAGAGTTCAACCAAAATTCTTTTCAGGGGCAAGTGACCATGTGTCCATTGCATTTGGTCATGACAGCTCTAATTACTCCCACCTTTGTCCTTCCCTTGTAGGACTCTAGCCTCCTAACACAGTATCTTCTGAACAGTAGGTGCTTAATAATAAAACACTGAACCTGTAGTCAGGAAAATCTGAATTCAAACCCATCCTCAAACACTTTTACCAATTGTCCCTTAAACAAATCACTTAACCTCTACCTCAGTTACCTCCTCTATTAAATGGGGATGATAATAATAGCACCTACCTCCCAGGGTTGTTGTGATGATAAAATGAGAACATACATAAAGCACTTTGAAAACCTTAAAGTATTAAATAAATGCTAGTGGTAGTGGTGGTGGTTGCAGCTGTTGTTAATCTGTTGAATGGAATGCAATGAAATGGAGTGGAGTAGAGTGGAGTTGAGTGGAATGGAATGGAATGAAATGAAATGGAGTGGAGTGGAATGGAATGGAATGGAATGGAATGGAATGGAATGGAATGGAATG
>NW_027186492.1:576894-639447 GCF_028583685.1 Petaurus breviceps papuanus | reverse complement strand
TGGAATGGAATGGAATGGAATGGAATGGAATGGAATGGAATGGAATGGAATGGAGTGGAGTGGAGTGGAATGGAGTGGAGTGGAGTGGAGTGGAGTGGAGTGGAGTGGAGTGGAGTGGAGTGGAGTGGAGTGGAACTGAACTAAAACTCTGGTCATATAGAATCATCTTTCTACAGATGCAACTCTCTCACTGGGTCATCAAAGCAAAATAGTCCTTGTGATTGGGCGATGCATCCAAGGATTATGGAGCATTTGCCAAGCGGATCAGTGGTTGGGGACATAATTCCACATACATGTTTTAAGTGTCTGCTCTGTGGAATATCCTGTGCTCAGGACTGGGGCAGATACAAAACTGAAAAATAATACAGTTCCTACTCCCAAGGAGTTTACAATGTAATAGGGGCAGGAAGGATAAAACATATATATATATACATATATTTATTTATTTAAGGGAGTGAGTAGGGGAGCCCCTAATAAATTTGAGTAATTCCTTCAATCAAATTGATGAGATTACAGGGCATTAACCATTGTTTTGAGGCAACAGAAGGGTCCTCCTGGCAACTGACCGACAGAATATCCTGCTTCTCCTGATAGCCCATAAATAAAAATTGGCTATACTTCCATGAGCTCTCACTTTCCAGTATTTCTTCTTTGCCATTGCCTTGTATCTTCTTAGGAGAGCATCCTGGTAAAGGGGGAGAGATTTCACCCCTTTGCTCCCACCTGGGAACAGGAAAGGGCCAGTAGCAGGAAGACAGTGAGCTGTGTCTGCTTGCATGCATCCTGAGAGGCTAGTTCAAGCACACTGCACCGGAACACCGGCTTAGAGAAGAAAGAAGGATTTTGAACTCTCTGGTTAGCAGGATGTCAAAACCTAACTTTCTAACCAGAGATAGGAGATTCCTGGGCAGAACCAGTTTTGGAAATTGCCTTGTGAGTAACCCCAAGTTTAAAAGTTCCTGGGTTGCTGAGTTGGGGCAGCAGACCTCCAAAAAAGAGATGATTATTTGTGATACTTCTCAGGGAAAGAAGAAAATAAGTCACATGGTCCCTGCACAGGGTGATATTTGCAGAGCAAAACTACTGAGTTCAAACTGCCAGGTGGTACAGGAAAGAGTTCTCAGAGAGAGGAAGATTGCGTTCGAATGCTAGACACTTAGAAGCAGTGTACCCTAAGCAAATTATTAACCTTTCTTAGCCTCAGTTTCCTCAGGTGTAAAATAGCATTTACCTTATAGAGTCATTATGAGAATACTTACTGGAATGACAAAGGGTCATCCCTCCAGCAACCCCAAATTCAGTTGGAGCCCCTTCCCCAGGAACCAAGAAGCTATTTGTTTTATGCCTCTGTATTTGTTCCTGGGGAGTTGTGAGCTTTTTGCATCATATGCCTAAAGACTGCAATATCTAGTCTCCATTTTGCATATGAAGTGCAGGAATTTGGGATCTTGTTAGACAAAGTGGAGAAAACCTAAATAGGAACTTTACCTAAAATTTAATATGAAAATTTTCCTGAATTGACTCTGGGTGGGAACAAAGAGTCATAGAGAGTTGCTGAACCTCTTGAGTCTCCCAGGGTCACCCCTGGATAGAGTGCTGAACTTTTAGTCAAAAAGACCTGAGTTCAAATCCTGCCTCAGACCTTCACCAGCTGCATGACCCAGACCAAGTCATTTAACCTCTCTGGGACTCAATTTCCTCATCTCTATAATAGGGTTGAAGTAGCACCTACCTTATAGAGTTATGAGAATTAGATGAGATAAAATATGGGTAAGCCTTAAGTAAGTATTACATAAATGCTAGCCATTATCGAGGGGCCCTGAAAGATGAATTACACATAACCAAAGAATAGCTGATTGGACCAAAAGAGAGTATCTTGAAGATTCGACACTTTCCCTTGCTGTTCAGTCACTTTTTAGTCATGTCCTACTCTTCATGACCCCATTTGGGTTTTTTTTGGCAAAGATACTGGAGTGGTTTGTCATTTCCTTCTGCAGCTCATTTTACAGATGAGGAAACTGAGGCAAACAGGATGAAGTGACTGACACTTAGTTAGTGTCTGAGCTAGGATTTGAACTCAGTGAGATGAATCTTCCTGACTCCAGACCCAATGCCCTATCCACTATGCGTACCTAGCTACCTACACTTTCCATTAGAGGACCACTTCCCCTGGAAAAATGGGATTTTCCCAGTCTAGGAATATACCCAATCTCCAACCTTGTGGTGGACCAGGATAGTGCCATGACAGGGGCTGATTACATACCTAGACAGAATTGCTAAATATACTCCTGGGTTGCAAAGGGTAATGTCTGTACTGCTGGAAGGGAGCCAGTGGCATGGAAGCTGATTATTCTGTTGGTGGTTTTGCTGTGCACCACACTGCAGCTTCTCCTTCTTTATCTTAGCTATTTCCCTGTGTTAGCCCCTCTGCAAAAAAGCAGATAAGCAAAGGAGGAGACAAAATATATGTGAGGAGACATTCGTTATCTACTTAGCAGCTCTCAGTGAGGATTGGCTGGTAGGGCATGAGAAGATCTGGGCTCCACTGTTGTCTCTGCTCAGTGTACCTTTCTGTCCTTACCATTATTTGAAAATAAGAGCAGTGAGACTATATGTCCTCTAAGGCAGTGTGGCATAGTGGATAGAGTATTGGGCTTAGGAGACAAGAAGACCTGTGTACAATAGTAACTGTAACTCTAGGTAAATCCATTAATCTCTGAAACTCAGTTCCTTCACTTTCCTAAAGTAGGAGAATTTAACTTAATTGTATCCACAATCCCTCCTACTCCTAATCCTATGACCCCATCCAGCTCCATTACTCTATGGTTTTATCATTTGAATTGGGGAAATTTATAGAAATGAAGCTATAAATTATGGGCTGAAATTAAGTTTTGTTCTTCTTACTGTTATTGTTTTAATTACCTGTAAATTTCATTTATCTCAGGATGACTTTCATTAGAACAAGTCTGAAAATTTTCTTAGTTCATATAACATTTCCAATGGAAAAAACTCCTTCAAACAGGAAAGAAATGATAGGAAAGGTACACTGTGTAAGTTTCTTGGTAAATTTTCCAGGCAAAATCAGACAAAAGTCTGCCTTCCTTTTTTTTTTTTTTTTTTTTGGTGTCCCCTATACTAATTTCATTGTCTCTTCTTTCTGCTTGGTTAATTAAGAAGCCCTTATTTGATGGCCAGTCTGGTCTAGGCATTCTAATAAGGAAGGGATGAGGAAGGGAGGGAGGAGGGGAGTTATGGAGAGAGGAAGGGAGGAAGTGAATTAAGGAAAGAGGAATGAAAGGAGGGAGGGAAGAAAAGAAAAAAAGATTATAAGCCCACATTGTTAACACAGAGCCTGATATTATTTTACAGTGAATTAACATTGTGACTGTTTCCACTGGCACATCCCTATATCTTTTCCAGATGCCAGCAGCACCTAGGTTACAGAGCATAAAGAAGACCCGATTGTCACATTCTTTCTATGTAGTGCACCCACAGTCATATCATCAGTGGAGAATTTTATTAGACAAAGAAACAGAAGCCAAATGTCGAGTATGGTGCCATGAAAAAAGAACACCATTCAGATAGGTTTAATGTGAAGAAGGGAGTCAGAAAAGGCCCCAACATGGGGCACGGCCTTAAGACAATGCATAGATCAGATTGGCCATCGTAGACAAGCTTATTAATTAACCAAGCAGAAGTATGAGGACTCCTAAAATGAAAGAAGAGATAACGAAATTAGTAAAGGGGACACCAAAAGAGAAAGGCAGAAGAATCAGATTTTGTCTGTCTCTAAATTTACCAAGAAACTTACAGTGTGCCTTTCCTTCTGATTTTTCCTGTTTAGGGGAATTTTTTAATGGAATATTATATAAACTAAGAAAATTTTCAGTTCTGTTCTTAGGAAAACCATCTTGAGCTCCCTAATAAATATCTAGGTCATGGTCCCTTAGAACATCACTGAAAGCAAAAAGATAGTAGTGAATAGCTAGTGATGACCCACACTATGCATCTGACTCACTTCCCAATTTAATCCCAAAGAAACACAGTAAACATTTTATTCTGACAGATTAACAGCTTGCTATCAAAGAGGTATTTGGCATATGGCGTCGTCCTTCGGAAACCACTACCCCAGGAGGAGAAAGCTGTTCGCCATGACTAGAAGTTCACTTTCAGCAGGGAAACTGGAATATCATCTCATTAAAGGAAAGAACAGCTTTGATTCCTCTCTCTCCTTGTGTTTTTGCTGTCACAACACGATGGTTTTAATTGCATTGTTAAGATTCGAGTCATCTCTTTTCCAGTAAGTGCCTCCAGCTGGCTCCCTGGCCAGCTCCCGGGGAACAGCTACTGGACACCTCATGGAAAACTCTTAAAAAAAAAAAACCAGTACCAGAAACAACTCTATTTGAAGGTCCTAGACTAGGAATTTTATCCTGTTTGCCTTGGTTCTTTGTTGTTGTTGTTCAGGAGTTTCAGTCGTGTCAACTCTTTGTGACCCCATTTTGGGGTTTTCTTGGCAAAGATACTAGAGTGGTTTGCCATTTTCTTCTCCAACTCATTTTATAGATGAGAAAACCGAGGCAAACAGGGTTAAGTGACTTGCCCAGGGTCACACAGCTACTAAGTGTCTGAAGCTGGATTTGAACTCAGGTCTTCTTCACCCCAGGTTCTGCAACACCTAGATGCCCCCCATTAGTTCTGACACCAATCTTCTTTACTCATCCCTTATGCTACAACTAGACTGATATTTCTCATAAAAAAGAGATCCCATCCATACATTCTCCTAGTTAAAAGGCATCACTGGCTCCCTATTGCCTACAGAGTAAAGTTCAAATTATTTTGCCTGGCATTCAGACTGTATACAGCTGGCCACCACATTTTAAGAGGGATCCTAACGTGTTATGGGATCACATATTTAGAGTTGGAAAGGACCTTGGGGATCTGTAAAGTTGGGATTCACATTTAGGCTTTCTGATAGAAAATGTGACAGTCTCTCCACTTGCATCACTAGGGAGAACAACCAGGATGGTGAAGGGATTCAGAGCCATACCATATAAGGATAAGTTTTTAAAAAACTGAGGCTGCTGGACCTGGAGAAGAAAATTACTTGGGGATACACATTCTCTGACTTCAAATATTCACCAGTCTGTCACATGGAACTGGAATTAGATGGGAAATGTTTAACAATCTTCAGTCAGAAAAAATATACATACAACATTCTTTTAAATTATTAAAATATACATTATTAACATTTTCTTAAGTCTAGACAATCAACAAAACAATAAACCAAGCCTTTATTTTTAGCATTTGCTGATTCACTATGTTGCTAACTCCAGCCTTGACTTATGCCAACTCCACCCTAAGCCTCTTCTTGCCTCAGATTAAAGGACTGAAAGATGGAATACCAAACTCCTCCCAATGCCTTCCTTCATATGAGGCAGAAACTGGGCTTTGGGGCTTACTCCCCTCTGTATCTGCTGCCCTGAATGGATCTCCTCATGTTCCCTCCCCTCCTTTCTCTTTCTTGCATCATTTTGTGCTGTCTCCTCACCTTCTCCCCCTGTCCTTTAGAATGTAAGCTCCTTGAGGGTAAGGACTGTCTTTCTTTTTTATTAATTGTATTGTCCGCACTTAGCACAGTGCCTGGAGCATAGTAGGTGCATAATATATATTTTTTATTGGATTAGATTTCTAAGGTGTATGAGTCAATTTAACAATTGACTGATGTGCTACTTTCAGCCCATCCCTGGATAATATGAATCTCATTTGGCCCCAAAAGATAGAACTTGGAGCAAAGAGAAAAAAAGTTATAGGGAGGCCAAATTTGACTCAATTGAATGAAAAGCTTTCTAATTTTAGATCTGCCAAGGGATAGAATAGGCTGCCCTAGTTAGCAATTATTCCCCATTCTTTATTCAAAGAAAGGCCAAATAATTTCATTCAAGATACTTTAGAGAAAATTCCTGTTTGCATACAAGATGTTTTGGATCTCTGAGAGACTGTGTTTCCCAGGACAATGATATTTTAGAGTTGGAAAGAACTTCTTTTACCTAGACTTATATACTGGTGCAGTAAACTCACAGTTAGAGAAGTCCTTCTGCCAAGTTCAGGAACTGACTACTTTGCAACTGAATCTGGAATCATCAGCAAGAGCCCTACAAAAGCTCAGCAACTTGCAAAGTTGCCAGGGACTTTGAGAGGTTAAGTGACTAACCCAGGACCACACAGCCAGTGTATATGTCAGAAAATAGACTTGAATTCAGATCTTTCTGACTCTGAGGTCACTTCTCTATCCATTATGACATACCATCTCTCAGGAAAAACAATAGAATTAATAAATAATGTTTATATAGTTCTTTCTGTAGTTTGTGAAGTATATCTATTTGTCCACATGATCTCCTTTCATTTTACAATAATTCTGAGGTAAGCAGTAGTGTGCTGGAGTCCCCTATATGGGTTCTTGATAACCAATTCTTAAATGTTCAGTGTGAACCTTTATGCCTCTGGAAATCAGCAAAATCCTATAAATCAAGGCTTGATTTATTGTTTTATTGATTATCTGAACTTAGGAAAGTGATAAATAAAATGAACATTTACCAGCACAGCCCTGGGGTGGCTATTATTATCCTTGTTTTATAGGTGTGAAAACTAAGGATTAGAAACTTACCCACAGTTATAAAGTCATAAGTTCGAGTATTCAAGACACTCAGTCTTCATTCCAAGTGAAGCATGCTACCCAGTAAATCATACTGCTTCCTTCATCATTTCCTTCTACAGGTGAGGAGTTAAGTCAAGACATCACCTTCCTGATGTCATTGGTCCTTTTGAGAATGAAAGAAGGATGAACCACAACAACAGATGTGCAAACTAAGGCCAAAGGACGAGGAGTGATGGCAAAATGATCCTCAGAGTTTAAATGAAAAGGTAAAACTTTAATTCTTACCAGCCTCCTGAATGTGGGCAAGTAGATATTTTCAAGGGTGCTTTAAGCTGCATTGAGACCAAGCAGTTGGATAAATCCTCCCTTTCCATTGTTAAATTCTTCTGCCATCTACTTGTTTTTTTTTCTTTTTTCCTCTTTCTTTTGGGAAATAACTTGTAAACACATTCATAATCCAACCAATGCCATTTTTCTGGCAATAATTCTGTTTCTATTTATACACATGCATAGATTTAAATGCTAGTCAAGTTCTTGTGCGGTTAGTATTAGGTTTGGGGGGTTTGGTTGAGTGTTAAAGGGTTTTGTGGTTTTGTTCTTTTATTTCAGGAAGTATTAACTCGAGCTTTCCTTGCCATGGTTTTGCTTCTGAATGTGGGAAGTGAATTCTTGATCCCTGTTGCTACTGTTCATTTTTCTCCTGACTAGAAAGATATGTCTTTAGGATCTAATCTTGAGAGATGGAAAGGGTGAGGTACCATTCCTAACCCAACCTCCAATGAAAGCATCTGATATCAGATGTCACCAGTTATCAACATTCAAATGCAGGCACTATCATCTGGGGTCATCATTCTTTGAATGAATCCCATTTACGCCATCTGGAAATAAGTTATCATCTTTCACTTAGAGACTTTAAGGTCTAAATGTGCCCATTCTCTTATGGGACCAGCTTAAATATCAGAGCTTCTTTTTGAAGTTTCCTGATTTCAGTCTACTATACTTAACTTCTACTCTTTTGAGTCACGTGTGAGGTAGATTTAGGGGAAAGACTGCCACACATATACATATATATATGCATGTGTTTGTGTATACACACATACATATATACATACATGTGTGTATATACACATATGTGTGTGTGTGTGTGTGTGTGTATATATATATATCTCACTATCTGAACCACTCTTTTATTTTTTTTTCTTTTTTCAGAGGGGGAAGGCAGGGCAATTGGGGTTAAGTGTCTTGCCCAAGTTTACAAGCTAGTAAGTGTTAAGTGTCTGAGGTCAGATTTGAAGTCATGTCCTCCTGACTCCAGGGCTGGTGCTCTATTCACTGAGCCACCTAGCCACCCCCAGAGTCTTTTCTAAAAGTCATGTCTGATTTTTTTTGTCACCTAAGAGTTTTACCCTGACTCTTCTCTTCCCTTTATTGTTGCCTATGAGATGCCCCAGTTTTCCCAGAGCTGGCATCTCTAAACTCTTCCAGGGGCTTATAGGCTCAATGTAAAACCCAGTTCACCACTTGTAAATGTCATGAGCTTCTGCTTATACAGATCTTGGGTCAACAATGGGTAGAGTCAGGGTGGCTAGGTGGTGTAGTAAATAGAGCACCAGCCCTGGAGTCAGCAGGACCTGAGTTCAAATCTGGCCCCAGACACTTAACACTTACTAGCTGTGTGACCTTGGGCAAGTCACTTAACCCCAGTTGCCCTGCATTCCCCACTCCAAAAAAGAAAAAAAAATGGGTAGAGTCAGTGATTGTCACTTACTGTGGTTTCACATTGCCCCGAATGATGTTAGGTTCCGTCCTCTTGTGTCCCTGCATCTGATGACAAGATCACAGAAAACTGCATGACCTGATGTTAGATCCATAATTGGGAATTTTCTTTACCTGTGGCAAAAAGAGTTGGAGGTCATCCAGACCAATCATTTCTTTTTACAAATGAGAAAAGTAAAGACCAGAAGGTAAGGAACTTGTCTAAAGGTACACAGGGAATAACTGGCAGAGATGAGATTTGAATTCAGGTTCTGTGACACCAAAAAGACAGTCCATCCCCTAGAGAGTCCACAAAGAGGATGAGAAGATGTGATCCAGGAAAGGTAACTCCAGCTAAAAGATTCTGGGGGAGGGCCCTGGGATGGTCAAAATGTTGGGGGGGGGCAGCAGAAAACTGAGTCTGGACATAGGAATAGCAGTTGCTGCAGGAAGCCTGTCCCCCTCAGTTATCAGCACATTCAAACGAAGCCCCATTCACCCTATGCTAGCTACAGCTCATCCTGTTACCAGTCCTGTGTTATCAGGACAATGATGTTTAAGGAAAGATGGGCCTTGGATGCCCTTCAAATCATACATTTCAGTGACTGCCTCCTCTGCCTAGGACCAGCTCTAAGGGCAGTACTGAGGCTGCTCACAAGCTCTGCTTGTGATCTGGGGCAGGGAGGAGGGGGGGGGGAAGAAGACAGTGTTAGTCATAGCTCCCATGTGGCATTTGCATGTGAGACTGTGAGACATCCCAGCTCTCCAAACCCACTAAGAAGTCACTAGCTTGTAACTTGCTCTCCAGACTTCTCAGTTTAAATTCTACTTTCCTAAACTCAATGTACTTTCCCCTGCCTCAAACCACCACTGCAATAAAAGTTTCATTAGTGACTAAGAGGCTAAAAGAAAAGGAATGGGTAGAAACAAAGAATAATGACATAGGCCTTCTTCTTCAGGGGCTTTCACATTTAGTAGCCCCATCAGAAGATCTACATTGAGACATATAGATGCACAAGTAGATAGAGCTCTGGATTTGGAACCAGGAAGATCTGAATTCAAAACCTGCCTCAAACATGAACACGCTGCATGACCCTGGGCAAGTCATTTAACCTCTATCTCTCTCAGTTTCCTCAGATGAAAAATGGTTTGTACCTCGGATATAATATTGTTGATACATCTCAGTACCTGTGGATTTCCCTGTTTGCAAGGGCCTCAAGAAACTACTCCCCATCTCCATGAATTATAAGGACACCCATATGCCCCCTGACATGGCACTTTGAAAAGGTTAATTATCTTTCTTGGTCTTGTGCAGTTACTCCAAAAAATGAAGATGAAATAATATCATTTCTATGTGCTTTGCAGCCTAATTTCTCTTTTCCTATTCCCAAAATCATACCCAATCAAGTAAAATGATGGTCATTTAACCAGATGATAGTTATCAGGTAGTTTGTGAAAGCAAAGCATGCCTCATTCTCCCAGTGATTTTCTTTGAACTCTCACAGCTTTCTAAAGCACTTACTCCCTCTACTCCATATTATGAATCCCGTGGCTACATATTTGAAAATAACAGCTAGAACTTATACAGAGCTTTAAGGTTTTCAAAATGCTTTATAAATATTGTCTAGTTTGATCCTCACAACTTTGAGAGGTAAGCATCATTGTTATCCCCATTTTTCATTTTAGAAAACTTAGGCATATAGAGGTTAAATGACTTGCTCAAGGTCACACAGCTAGTAAATGTTTGAGGCAGGATTTGCATTCCTGGTTCCAAGTCTAGAACTTTATCTACTGTGCTACCTGTCTGTCTCAATGTAGGTCTTCTGATGGAACTTCCCTTAGGAGGAAGGACTATGCCATCACTCTTTGCACTCCCATGTACTCCCCACAACACCTTGACTCATACATAGTAGAATATAAGGTTCTTGAAGGGGGGAGAGTTTCATTTTTGTCTTTGTGTCTATTCTTCATATATATATCATCTTATTATGGCCAATCTTATGGTTCATATTTGGTGCTAGAACAGCATAAAATACTAGTAGACAATCTGCCCTCTAACAAAAGGAGGTTTACTTCACAATATGAAGGAAAGGATATTCAGCAAGGAAACAGCATTGATTCAGTTATCTAAATTTGTATTTCTTTGAACAGTGCACCCACATGTAAGGGGATGACTCCCCACAAGGACAGAGGGAGAAGAGGAGGGGTGGGAGGAAGAGGGGGAGAAAGAAATGGCATCATTGCCCAACTGGAAGTGGCCAGTTGGATTTCCAGGGGGGGGAAGCTACTACTTCTCATAGATTTCTTTTTTTTTTTTTGCTTTTTGGAGGGCAATTGGGGTTAACTGACTTGCTCAAGGTCACGTGGCTAGTTTTTGTGTTAAGTGTCTGAGGCCAGAATTGAACTCAGGTCCTCTTGACTTCAGGACCAGTGCTCTATTCACCGCACCACCTAGCCACCCCTCCTAATAGATTTCTGTTCATCCTTCATTCTTTAAGAGGACTGATGATATCAGGAGGGTGATATCTTGACTTGCAAGTGAAGTGGATTTAAGTGCGGCAAGACTGTGCAAAGTCACCAGCCTCACTCTCTCCTCCAGAGTCATCCAAGCCCAGTGGCCAGATATAGATCAGGATGACTGGAGATGGCCCTGTACGGTGGGAGACTTTGGCTTTTTTAAGCTCAGATCTTTCCCAGGTCTCATTTTGTCTGAGGCAATTCTCTAGCAAGTCAAGACATCACCCTCCCGATGTCATTGGTCCTCTTCAAGAACAAAAGATAAACAACGACCATCACAACAGCATTGATTCAGTTAAGAGCAAATCTTCTGCCTCATGTACTAGGGTGGCATGTCTAATCAGAAACATGCACCCCAACCCCTCATGCACTGGGCCTGAAAGGGACCTGGAAGCTCAATTAGTCATTCAAGCCTTGGTCTCGGACCAGTTCAGTCTTGAGGACTGCTTTCATTATCATTTAGGGAAAAATTAGCCTAGCCTATGTGGCAGGTAATATAGTGGCTCAAACCTGGCACTTAAATGTTTTTTTAATATGTTATTGAATAGTAGATGCTCAGTCATTATTTAAATTGATTTGAAATATGTGGGTAGGATCAAAAGGCAAAGTAGTGGAGTAGAGAAGGAGTTTCTGTTTAGAGATATAACTGTATTTAGAGACCCTTTTCAATCAGGAACTGTAGGTACTGGTAAGGACCAGTGTGTGTGATTCTGACTCCTTATAATTCTGCTACTGTGGAGAGCTACAAGTGCATGGAAATCAGGGGAAGGAAGATCTGATTCTGGTGTTAGTACAGCAGGAAAGGTATGGCCATGTGAAGCCCCCACGCTGCCTAATGCTGTCCTGGCACATCAACCCTCATGAGAAGATAGCCCAAAAAAGCACAGGGTGTGCCTGTTTCCCCTCTAGGTATCTCATGTCTGCAGTCACACGGATGCCAGGCTCACTGGACATCTTCTCAGTAATTACTCTAATGTGATATTGTGCCTTCAGGGTTCACCAAAAGTTGAGACAACTTCTGCCCCTAAGGCCATGTCCAGCATAGATTAGGAATGTGACACCTTTCTTCCAATCAGCTTGAAATCTTTTGGAGTTTATTTCATTTATCCTCCCCATAATACAAAGAAGTAGATAAGGGAAAGGCTTAATATCCCTATTTTGCCCATTCGACAGATGGAAAGAGAGAGTCAAAGACAAGTTACAATTTATTCAAAGGGACGTAAGCAATATATTCATCATTAGGTAAGCATTTATTAAGCTCTTATTGCATGCCAGGCACTGTGCTAAGAACTGGGGGCACAAATACAAGTGAAAATAGAGTGTTTGTCATCAAGAGGTTCACATTCTAATGAGGGAAGACAATGACAAGGGAACTGAAAAAGGGAGTGGAGTTAGGAGAGGGAGAGAAGACAGACTACCTGTAGCAGGGAGTAGGAGGAAGAGACAAGTTCAGAGAGTACCTGTTAAAACAGTGGTGCAGGGTAGTGCAATGTAACCAGTCCAGAGCAAGCCTTGTGGTAGAGGTTCAGAAGGCTCCTAGCAAGTGATTAAAGAAGTCCAGAGGGTGAGGAGTGGAGCAAGAAAAAAAGAATAATGTGAGTGTGGCCTGTGCACCTCATGAAATGAAACATATGGATCCATTTAAATTTGGAGCTGGAAGAGACCTCAGAAGCCACCTACTCCAACCCTCCATTTTATAGACAAGCAAACCAATGCCCAGAATGACTTGATGAGTATCATAGAAGCATTGGAGAGTTAAATCTCAAACCCTAATCTCTTTACTCTTAAATCACATTGCCTCCTGAAACATACCTCTTTTGCGATGTTTTGGTTTTTTAAAGAGTATGAAAATCATTCAACCCTTTCTTCATCTTTCTTGGAGTATTATAATCATTTCTTACCTGTTCTTCCTACCTCCATCCTTTCTGTTATCCAGTGCTCCTTGTAACAACAATGCTCTTGCAGCATCCTGAACTTCAGAGAAAATACAAACAGAAATTACAAGTATAGGGGCGGCCAGGTAGCACAGTAAGAGCACCAGCCCGAGTGTCATGATGACCTGGGGATCAAATCTGGGCTCAGATACTCAGCACCACACTCAGAAATAACCGGCCGTGTAATCTTGAGCAAGTTACTTAACCCCGATTGCTTAAAAAAAAAAAAAAGAAATTACAAGTAGAAATAATAGCATAAAGACCGACAGACATGGTTTCTAACTTTCTGACCAAATAATACATACAGCACAAATCAACAGACAGATTCAACTGTCTGTCCATTACATAAATACATAGTTACCAGACAGAGAAGCAACAACATCTGTGTTTACAAAGTCAGGGGGCTCCTTAATGGCGGCCCAGAGTCTCATTTGGTCAAATCACATGAAGACTCTTCCAGTGAGTGATCCCCAAAGCAAAAGGCTAACTTCAGAGAATATATATACTTCTTCAGACTCAGAGGGCATAACAACCCTGGTGACCCATTGCCTAATTACAAAGTAACAAAAAACAAGCCTACCCTAATCAAGCTTCCCTTAATGGGCTCCATGTGAGGCCCATTAATGCATGGGGAAGATCTTCAACTCCCATTAACATTACAATCCTTCACACTGCCACTCAAGTAATCTTCTCAATGGTCTACCATTATCATGTCACCAACTCTACTCAAAAACATTCAAAGGCTCCCTATTCCATTCCAAATAAAGTATTATCTCATGACTGGCATTAAAGACTCTCCCCAGTTTGCTTCAAACCTCCTAGTTCATTCATACCTTATATAAGATTCCTTTATACGTGGCCTACATATGAACCACATTGAATTACTCTACATCCTACATTCCAAGCTTCCCTCCCCCACTTTCAGGGACCTTTGCTTACACTTTTTCACAAGTCAGGAATGGACTTCAGTCCCAACTATCTCCATCTTTGGAAGTCCATTCCTTCCTTCTAGATCTAACCCAGATGTCACTTCATTTTTGAGGCTTTTCTAACAGACTTGCAACCCTGAGTAAAAGTCTTCCCTTCCTCAAGTACTTGACCCAGATTTCTCTTTCATGTTTGTATTTGTATACTTGTCCTTCACCCCATTCCATTATAAAATCCTTGAGGGCTAGACCTATGTTGTACCTATCATTATATCTCTGGCATCTAAAACAAGATCTTTCACCTATTAGGTCTGTAAGAAATATTTGATGCCCTTGAATTTGCATTAAATAACAAGATTGAAGATGAAACTCCTATAACTTTGAAAGCTACATGATGAATTTACTGTATTATATACATATTGTTAAAAAGTAAACTACATTTAACTGAGATCCCCCAGTTACATGTATAATCCTTGTGTTTTTTTTTGTTTTACTATATATATATATATGTATATATATATATGGAAATGCCATTAAATTCAGAATAAAAGAGTTAATTAAAAATTAACAAAAAAATAGATCCTCTACCTTTATGCTTTCCTTGGGGCCATTGATCAGTGAAAGTGGAAGATTTCTAAAGGAGAAGGCATATGGATGGGATGTTTTATTGCTGAGATAGGAAGGACTTATAACATCCCAAAAACTGAGTGATGGTTCTGATTCCCATTTTAGGTTCTAAGTAAGCTGACTACTTGAGTCCAAATATATCCATCATCTTTCTATACCAGGACCACACTCATTTTGGACACAGGAGGCAACCCTTTCTGCCTTCACTCAGAGAAACTGCCTATACCGGAACTAACAACCCAGGGAGGTGCCCACCTGCAGTGCCAAGAGAAATTCCATACCCCCACTCCATCCAGCTGCAGGCACCAATACCCACATAGCAAGAGGCCAGTGTCACTCCAGAGCCAGAGAGCACACCCTTCTCCAAGCCACAAAGCCCACAACTGGCTCGAGCTCGTTGGGTAGAAAATGTAAGCATCTCGGATGGCTTGCCTCCAAATTCTCCCAGCTGGCTCTTACCTTATTTTGCCTCTTTCCCCTCCTGGAATGTTCTCTTCTTTATACCCATGTTTTCAAGTGGTATTTAGCAGGGTACAATATTCTTCCCCACAGGCATGACTGGAAGGCTTCTGCTTGTCGAACTTACTTCCCTTTGTGGGTCCTTCTAGAAGTGAGACAACACCTGCTAGCTTTCAGGACCCCAGCAAAAGAGGTCCAGAAATAGAGTCACAAGCTGCCCAAGTTAACTGAAGTTCGTAAAGGTTCAAACCAAGGAGGTAAAATGATAAAAAAAAAAAAGATATGTCTCCCATGAGTCTGTCTCCTTATAATTAAATAGATGCATTGGCTGTGAAAAAAAATCTGATTGCTTAAAATAAGCATTTTCTCAGCACTTGCTGTGTAGAAAACATTACATTAAACCCTATGGGAAATGAATAAAACAATTAAAAGATAACTACTGCCCTATAGGAACTTATGATCTATTTGGGGGACAAATAGGTACTAATTTTTTAAAAGGTAGAAGAAGCCTGATTCTTCCTACTACAGGCCAATGAACTTGCCTTGAGTTCCTGGTTGTTGTTGTCAATGTGAGTGTTGTTATTATTCTTGAGTAATTCAGTCATGTCCAACTCTCCATTACCCCATGGACCACAGCACACAAAGCCCTTCTGTCCTCTACTATCTCTCAAAGTCTGTATTGCCATGACAGTATCTATCCATTTCATCTTCTGCTGTCCACTTTTCCTTTTGCCTTCAATTTTTCCTGATAACATTCTAAAATTTGCTCCAGTCATTCTGGAAAGCAAGCTGGAACTATGTCTAAAAAGTTACTGAAATATACATGCTTTTTGATATAGTTTTCACCACTACTAGACTCATACTCCAAAGAAACCAAAGAAAGAGGAAAAAGATCTATAGATACAAAAATAGTTATAGCGTATATAGTATATATTGTGGTAACACAAAATCAGAAACTAAGGGGCTTTCCTATTTATTTGGGAATGGTTAGACAAATTGTGGTATAGGAATGTAATGGATTATTATTGTGTCATAAGAAATGATGGAATAGTTTCAGAGAAAACTAGGAAAGCTTCTATGACTCAAAAGAGAACAAAGTGAACAGAACTAGGAGAAAAATAACTTTGAAAGGCTTTGGAAACCTGAGCAACATAATAGCAAACCTCAAATCCAAAAGAGTGATGGAATACCATGCCACTCACCTCTGGACATAGAACTGATGAATTTAAAATGTAGAGACATACATTTTCCAGTATGGCCAATGTCAGTAATTATTTTGTCAGGCTATGAGGTCACATTCTGAGAGATTTTTTTATTGGGTCTGGTTTTTATCTTTTTAAAAACTTGCTCAATGGTAGGGGTGGGGAGGTAATTGGAGGCATATAAATAAGCAAATAAATAAATGGGTAGATGAATAAAAGAATGGATTTTAAAATAAAGAAATGGTAAAATTATTATTTAAATACATGGTTTGTGAACATTTAGGAGATAAAGCAGAGGATATTGTGAATAATAAGCTAAAATGATTTCTTCAAGAACAAGCCATGATCAATCTTGGTCCTGGAAAAGAGATGAAACATACTTTGCTCCTCTTCCTAGAGGAACCAACAGGAAGGAACCAACATCAACAGAAGCTTTGCAAGCCAGTTCTGTCTAAACATTTTTCTTTGTTGCAAGGACCGATACAAAAGAAGGTAGCAAAAGAATGGTAATTTGAAGACACTAACGTGACATAAAAACAAAGGTTTCCATGAAACCTTTTTTTAAGAAAAGTCATAATAAACTAACCTTATATTCATTTTTTTTTAAAGCAATCGGGGTTAAGTAACTTGCTCAAGGTTACACGGCCAGTTATTTCTGGGTGTGGTGCTGAGTATCTGAGCCTGGATTTGATCCAGGTCATCCCGACACTGGAGCCGGTGCTCTTACTCGCTGAGCCACCTGGCTGCCCCTAAGCAATTGGGGTTAAGTAACTTGCTCGAGGTTACATGGCCAGGTGTTTCTGGGTGGGTGCTAAGTGTCTGAGCCCGGGATTCGATCTCTAGGTCGTCCTGACACTGGAGCCGGTGCTCTTACTCGCTGTGCTACCTGGCCGAGCCCTTATATTTATTTTTTGATAGAATTAATGGACTGATAACAAAAACTCATATTTGCATGTCACTTCAAGCTAGCGGGTTAAACAATGACTAGAGAGCTGGATTTGGAGTCAAGAAGACCTGAGTACAAATCCAGCCTTAGAAACTTACTATCTGTGTGACTCTGAGTAAGTCACCCTCCATCTGCCTCAGTTATTTCATCTGTAAAGTGAGGATAATAATAACACCTACCTCCCAGAGTTGTCAGGAGGATAAAAATGAGATAATATTTGAATAAGGCTTTGAAAACCTTAAAGCACAATATAAAAGCTATTATTATTATTATTACTGAAAAGCATTTTCCTCCAAACAATCCTTACAGTTAGGCATAAGAAGTATTCTTATCCCTATTTTATGGATGAGGAATTAGATTCAGAGAGGAAGGATAACTCTGACAGTCTCAACACTAGTAGTCTTGGAACAGGGGTTTATAACTAGGTCTCTCCTGATTCTGGGACCAGTAATCCTTCCACTGAACCTTTCTTCCTCTACTCAAAAGTAAGGAAATACTATAGACAGAGTATACCTGGATTTTGATTATACTTATGTCAAAGTCAATCAATTTAGCATTTAAAAAGAACCCACTATGTGCCAAGCCCTGTGCTAAGTGCTGGGGGGAAACAAGAAAGACAAATACCAGTTCCTACTTTCAAGGAGTCCAAGGTCTAATGGGCAAGATGAAAAGATGTGGCCTAGATAGATAAATTCAGAACCGATAGAACATCAAGCCTCAAAGAGAGATAATTGATAGATCAAAAATTCAACCTGGAGGGAAGTTGATATATTCTCATCTTACTCTAGCAGATATCTCAGGAATCTATTCTTGGCTCTATTCTATTAAAAAAAACATTTTCAGCAAGTTCGATGAAGTTTTAAATGGCACAAGTATCAATTTCATATGAGAAGATAGATAAAAGGAGGGATAGATAAAAGATCAGAGGACAAAATCAGCATCTGAAAATATCTTGATAGGTTAGAACAATGAGCTGAAATCTACTAGCTGGCAATTTAATAGAGGTAAATATAGTATCTCACATGGATTCAAAAAGTCAGCATCACGAGTATTGGAAGGACAAGCTAGGAGTAGATGACATTTTTTGTCAAAAAAAAACTGGGGTGGGGGGAAGGGGATGGAGGAGAATGAATGAATTACAAGATCAATATTGCAGTGTGATATGGCTGTTGAAAAACTGATATTGGGTTGGGTTTTCTTGAAAGATGTTTGATGCTCAGAACAAGGGAAATTATTGTCCTCTCTATTCTTCCCTTTTATGATGCATCTGGAGTATTGTGTCAGAACCTGATCACCACATTTTAGGAAGGACATTGGCAAACTGGAAAGCAAACAGAGGAGGGCAAACAGGACAGTGAAGGGAATCAAAACTATCCCATTAAGGGTATACATCGAAATAACTTAAGATGTTTAGCTTGAAGAAGAAAACACTTGAAGGAGATCTGATAGTTTCCTCTAAGTATTTGAAAGAAGGATTAAACTGGTCAGGTCTGGCCCCAGAAGGTAGAACTTAAGAGTAATGAGCGTATATTTTAAGTATATGGATTTTTGGTCCACTGTAATAAGGGAAGGTAAAAATTAGAGCCATCCCAGAGTGGGATTGAGTGCCTTGATAAATAAGTGCATTACCCATTCCTAAAGATGTTTCTGTGGAAGTTGAATGAAGACTTGTCAAGGACTCCTATTCAGGGATAGGATGAATTAAACATCCTCTGAGATGACTTCTTAGAGTCTATAATTTTTCAGGTGTAAATTAGAAACAGAAGAAAGTTAGCAGCACACAATCCAGGCTCAGACGTCCTGAGCTAGTTCTATCAAAGATTCCTTGAACCCCACCTGGACCTGTGAATTCTAAGTGATACTGGTACTTCACAGGATGATCCACAATGTATAGGAATTTTTCTGTCTATTTGCACAGATATCTATTTTCTATTTGCATAGTGACCTTTTTCTAGGTGTGTGTAATGGTAATGAAATTTAAAGATCCCTTTGTATTGGAAAGCTAAGAGGTACTTAGCACCTAGTTCTAATTAAGCCTCTGTTAAAGAAACAGAATATATGAACTCCTGTTGCTGACATAACAGGAAGGGGCTGAAAAGGGAGAAGCAATACTGTATATAAGGAAAAGCCCCAGAGAGTGAGAGTCAGATCTTCTTGGAGCAAGCTTTGTGGAGGCAGACGCTGCTGCCACGAGGGATGCTGAAGAGGAAAGGCCCCACAGGCTGGAGAGAATGATTTTTTTTAAAGCAGTCAGGGTTAAGTAATTTGCTAAAGGTTACATGGCCAGTTATTTCTGGGTGGGTGCCAAGTGTCAGCCCAGATTCGATCCCCAGATCATCCCGACACTGGAGCCGGTGCTCTTACTCACTGTGCTACCTGGCCGCCCCGAGAGAATGATTTTTATTTGAAGAACCTAGATGAAGTGATTTTGATTCAGGGAACCAGATGAAACTTCTGCTGAGTCCGAGGGCCAGCCGGAACTGCTGAAGACTGAGGAAGCATGACTGTGATGTTGGTACTTTGTATAAACCTGTGTGTGGCTTTGTTAAGCCTTGTCTTCCTGGGAACAGAGACTGTTTTAGGATTTAAGGTGGACTGGACACTGTGAGCTTTAGTGCAGAACAGGAAGTGTGTGGAGAGCTGGACAAGGACCTGGGAGCTGTCTGCCTTTAAACCCAGGTGACAGTTTGGTGAATCCAGGTAGGATCTGGGACCAAGGAAGGGGATCCAGGGACTCTGAGAGATCACACTGAGTTAAGTTTAAAAGAAGACTTTACTTGGATACTGTGTACTGAATGAGAACTTGTAATTTACTAGTGCCCTAGGGGTGGAGGGCTTGTGTATTTTCTGATGATTGAATAGTAAATGATGATTAAATAGTAATTGATTTGTAACTAAGTGTGCCCTGTGAGTGGAGAATTTTAACTATTGTACTTTGTATCCCTTAAGGAGACAAACCTCCTTAAGTATAATTGAATGATTAAATGATTGAGTTACTAAATGATTGTTCTTTGTTCAAAACTTTGTGGCCACTGTGGCTATTTTTCTGTGATAAGCTATTGTGAATGCTGTACTTTGGTTTACTGTAAATGTTTTTTGATTCATTATTGTATAAGTAGAGTGTTCACTATACTATGTAATCAGTACCTTGAAAGCTGTTCACAGCAACAGTCCTCTGGAAAGCTGTTCATGCTTGGCTTTACAGTGTGTCAAACTAATCTTCTAGTTTCAAAACTGTTTTGTATAAAATAATGTTGAAGATGATAATGCTTTTTTCATGATATTTCCAGTGGAAAAAAATCATGTCAGTATGGACAAGGAAGAGACTGACCTTTGAATATGTTCCATCATACTTATTAGAAATATGGACATCTTACTTGAAACCTATCTCTGGACTGTTCTTAGTACAATCATCCTTGTCCTTCTTCCTTCTTTTCCTCTTCCTCATTCTGGCCCAAAACTTAGAGGTAAAAAAGGACAGACTGAATATGAAGTGATAAGAGTGCCAGATCTGAAATCAGGAGACCTGGCTTAAAGCCTGACTCTACCTTTGCTTGCTTTGTGATTCTAGGTCAATCATTTTACCTTCCTGAGTACATTTCCCTGTGTGTAAAATGTGTAAAACTCATCTCACAGGTTTGTTGTAGGGGAAGTACTTCTCAAATCTCAAAGCACTTTGAAAATATGAATAGTTATTATTGGAGGGAGGGGCTACATACAAGCAAAGAATAAAGTAGGAGATATGGACATTTCTTTCTTTTTTTCTTCCATATCCTATCAGACTCTCTTTACAGAAAGAAAGCTTATCTCTTTCTGGTGAAATGTATGTGCCTAGTCACTCTTGGGTATGACCCCTATGCCAGAAATTCAGTCCCTTCTCACCTTCTACCTCTTTGAATCCCTTACTTCCTTCTAGATTTGACCAAGACTCACTTCTTTCTACCAGAAGACCTTCCTTATCCTTCCATCCACCAACTGGTATTGCCCTCACCCCCAAAAGGAACCTGTATTTATTTTGTATATGGTGTATACATAGAATCATTTATGTACATATTGTTTCCCCAAAAAGAGTATAAGTTCCTTGAGGGCAGATACTGTTTTATTCTTTGTACATGGTAGGTGCTCAATAAATACTTTTTTATTGATCAAATGATTAGTTGATGACAAAGAAGAAATGATAAGACCCTAAGGGACTAGAATTCTCTATTATGATTCTATGGTTTCCCTTGCCTTCCCCAGGAAAGAGACCTTAATTGATTTTGCAGCCTAGTTAAATTTATTAAAGGAAGTTAAGTGTTGACACCATTTCCTAATAGCAGGGCAGGGTTCTTGGACTGCCTAACTCTCCATTGGAAAACATTGAGGTGAGTGTTTAACGTCTGATGCAACTTGGTAAAACTTGAGTTTGGTTTGGGAAGAGTTCAGTGAAGCATGTAATGTCAAAGAAAAGTCTTAAATTTGCTATTGAAAACTGGCTTAACCAAATTTCAAGATCCTTGACTATACTTCACAATCTGAGAAGAGCTTTAGACACTGATAAACAATGTCCAGAGCTGTTCTTTGGTTTTGATAGACTATAAATTCCTTGAGTTTCTTTTTCTATTTTTTGTGTTTGTATCATTGGCACCTAACACTTGACCAGGTATCTATAGGGGATGAAGGATGGATATGTGATTTTGTTTTTTATAGGGAGCTCCTACTATCTAATATAGGTGGGCACCTTTTCTACAGCTTGCAGAGAGTTGCCTAGGGCCTTCAGGTTAGGGTCACATAACCAGTCTATGTCAGGGGCAATATTTGAAACTTTGTTTTCCTACTTTTCAGTTTCCCTACTGCTTTCTCCATCCACTACACCATGTTGCCTCTCATATAGTAAATGTTTAATAATGCTTCTTGATTGATTAAAGGTCTTTGAAAGATCAAATAACTTTATTCATTCCCATAATGCCTTTTGATTATCATAACTATGTACATAGTCCAATCTTCCCTTGCCATCTTGAAAGAAGTCAATGACATACTATCCCAAATCACCCAGGTGAGAACTTCCTTTCTATCTTCAACTCCCACACTAATCCCCATTTCAGTATTTTCAGAGGTGTCTGGAAACAAAGTGTACTTGAAGCATCATAGGATCCTAAGTTTCGAGGTGAAAAGGGCTGCAGAGGAAATGAGGAAATGGAACTTCAAGAAGTTAAATGACTTACTCGGTGTCATCTGGGTAATAAATAAAAGAGGTAGGGATTCAAATTCAGATTTTCGGACTCCAAGTCAAGAACTTTTTCCATTGTGCTATACTGCCTCTTCACAGCTAAAGTGACTGTATTTCAGCTGCATGAGAGCCAGGAAAAAGATTTTCTAGGAGCTGAAAACCTACTAAGCTCACTTTCAATTTCCTGGTAGGTTTTAGGGAGGTCTCCGACATTCCATGTCCTAAATTCTTCCCTTCCTTCCATCTTTTCTCCTTACCTACCTACGCCAGTACCCAATCAAGGTAAGGGATTTCATGCACTCATTCGACAAACAGTTATTAAGTGGGAAGTTACACTGGAAAGAGTGTTAGTTCTGGAGTCAGAAAACCTGAGTTCAAATTCTCTCTCTGGTTCTTTCTGTCTATGTCACCTTGGGCAAGTCACTTAACATACCCATGAGATGTTTTTTAAATGTAATTCTTTGTCCACGTACCTATTTTCTCATGTGTAAAATGAGAGCATTGGCTGAGATGACCTCTGAGGTCACTTTGCACAGGAGATTTATGATTCTACAATCATGTACTGTGTTCCCTCAGTAAAACATAAGCTTCTTGAGGGCAGGGGCCCTTTTGTCTTTATCTTCATATTCTCAACAACTAACAAGTTTCCATGTACACAATAGGCACTTAATAGATTTCTAGCAAATTGACTTGCTACCACCACGTAACTAAAGAGCTATACTGTAATAGATGCTGTTGATACGAGAGTATAATAAATTCAATTCAGCTTATAATGCTTATTTTGAAAACGGGAATTTGTTCTAAAAAGATCAATGTATTAGGAAACAATTAGAACATAATATAAATCGGGGATTTATTCATGCACAAATTCTTCCTCCAGAAACATCAAGAATCCAGAAAACCTCACCATTTCACAATAACACACAAACTGCAACTCTTCAGACATCTACTCCCACAAGAAAACTTCAGCTATTTGTCAAGGTAAAATACCACAGTGTATATATTATGGTGCAGTAGGAACTCTAAGCAAAGGAAGGCTGACTTGCACCCACACACCCCACTAACTCCACCTTCAACAATGTTCTTGGACCTGGCTTCGTGCCATCCCCCACTGAGGCCTTCTGAGATCTCTCAGCTGTAGCCATCAACTTTTCTAGCTCAGGTTCCTCAGGAACCAAGGGGCAGGCTGAGCAGCAGCCCAAGGCTACAGACACAGCCACCTTTAACTTTAGTATTTATATGTTTCTTAACCATTTAACATGTTTGAAAACATGCTACCATTTTTGTTAGGTTCCTATATTTGTGCACCATTGACAAAATGTTTTGACTGTTGTGTTCTTAATCCCATTTTTCTATAAACTTGAGGTTTTTGTACAGTGCAATGATGTTTAGGAAAAAGATGTTCTATTATTTTAATAAACTGACTGTATTTAGTCCCTACTATCAAGTCACTTATAATCTTCTTGTAAACAGGTGTGTTACAAGTTCAATAATGGTATGATACAGTATAAGTGTCACTCATGAGACTGACTATAATGCAGGAAGGTGGTTCAGTGGATAGAGTGTCAGGCCTGGAGTCAGGAAGACTCATCTCCCTGAGTTCAAATCCAGACTCAGACACTTACCGGCTGTGTGATGCTGGACAGGTTACTTAATCTTGTCTGCCTCAGTTTCCTCATCTGTAAGATTAGTTGGAGAAGGAAATGGCAAACCACTTCAGTATCTGTGCCAAGAAAACCCCAAATGGGGTCACAAAGAGTCAGGCATGATTGAAATGACTCAAAACAGACTTCAGAAGAGGGATTAATTATTGTGAACTGCTCAAATAATTAGGAGAAGAGAGGTGAAGAGGGGTGAAAAGCCTGACTCCAGGTGGTGGCAGTACAAGAAGCAAGAAAGGAATAAATGTGAGAGAGGTGACTTCCTATTTTTCTGGTATGGAACTTGTTTGTACATATTTGTTTGCTTGTTGTCCCTTCCATTAGATTGTGAGCTCCCTGAGAGCAAGGAGCTGACTTCTACCTCTTTTTGCATCCCCAAAGCTTAGCACAGTACCTAGCACATAATGAGCATTTCATAGAAGTTTATTAACTAAACAGTAGGGAAAATGGAAGAGTCAAAGATGGCTGAAAGGCTTTGAATCTAAGTAACTGGTGAATTATGGTACCATTAAGAGAAAGAAGGAATTCAGAGAAGTGGGTTTGCTTTAGGACATGAAGATGAGATACTGGAAATAAGCTTTAATTAGAACCTTGGAGATCATCCCTGCCTCTGCCTTGGCATATTCCAAGTAGAACTGGATGGTTCATTGAATCCACCTCAGAGGGAAGGCAATTTGACAAGTGATACAGGATGGCTCCAGGAAATACCTAGCCAGAGAGTTAAGATCTATTTATCCCAGTATGTGTGGTTTAGAATAGACAGTAGCTCAGACAAGAAAACACAAAAACACGTGCTGGTGAAGTGCTGAAATTGATTCAAAAGCAGCATAGCAAGGAATCCTTGGGTGCCCCCCAGTGAATGTAATGAAGCCACAAAATAACTGCTTAAGAGTTGTGGGCAGGGTGGGATCTTGTCTCACAAAGGCCTCAACCCAACTCCACCAGGCTAATTGCAGAACACATAGTACTCAATATTGCTTGCTGTTCATAACCCCCTGAATTACCCAGCCTGGCCCAGGGATGTAACAAAACAACATTTGTGCCAAAGTCCTTGAATTTCCCAGATTTGTGGGTTCTACTCAGATCAGTTACATAGGTTTGCAATTGCACATGTTCTTTGTTGTTTTAGCCCCAGATGGTTCCAACAAAAAAAACCTGCCAACCACCACCAGCTGAAATCAGAAACCAGGAGTTCTCATACCCCAGGCCCACCCCCATGGGGGGAAGGAGTTTGGGGGGGGGTGTTGCATGCTAATGCCAGATCTCCCATTAACCATCTGGGTGGCCTCACCTTTTGTCTCTCAACTGCTCCACTTCTTGGTCTAGAAGAAAAGAAAATCCTGATCAGGCAGCAGACCACCACATAAAGGAACATGCTTAATTTAATGAACCTTTGAAAAAAGGTTGGCTTTTCACATGTGCATATGCATTTCTAGATTTCCTCAATCATTTCCACATTCCTTGCTACAGCAAATTAACTTGACCATAACCCGCTTTTCTTGAGTTGAGATTTCTTTTTATTTTTCCATCAGCACCTTTTGTCCTTGGAATCTCCAACCTCCTCATTAACAAAAACAGAATATGGAGAGGTAAAGGTAAGAACCATTCTCTGCTCTTCTATGTCCTCTTCTTCAGTACTAGAACAGTGAGGTCACTTAATAGCTTAATTGATATATTCTAACCATGGATTCATCTTCTGACATCACAGAGGAGAAGAAATATAGAGATCTTAGACTACCACAATTTAATGAGACATTGGTCAAGCTAGAGTATTAGCAGCTTCCTCTAGACTGAATTCAACTTTCCATCCTGTACCTCTGTGGGTTTGTATGCATGTTTCCTAGCATGGACTGTCCCCTCACTCCTGCTTCTTGGAACCATTAATTTTCTTCAAGACACAGCTTAGGAACCACCTCCTGCTCCAGGCCTTTCTGATCATTTCATTTCCAGCCAATGCTGGGTATTATTTCATATGTACTTTCTTTTTATTTGTCTGTATTCACATTATGTCCCACAGTAGAATGACAATTCCTTTAAGAACAGGAACTATTATCATTTTTATCTTCATATCCTAACACAATGACTTGAATATAAAAGATAATAAAGATTCTTTGAATAGATGAAGCATCTGCTAAGGTGAATCCTTGGCCTTCCTCATTGCTATTTTCGAAGTTTTGAACGGGTTTTGACCGAGTCTACTAACTATTCTTTAGCCAAGCATGTGAAAACTTCCCCAGTTGGAATGTATGGATGAGAACAATTTATTCCAAAGGCCATGAAGGAGGCTCAAGCAAGTGCTGTGGAGAGTTTAGAGCTTAGTCTTATATTGAAGACACCAAGGTCATCCACTACATCCTGAATCATCACCAGTCTTCTTGATTTTTGTCTTGACACTGGACTTCAATGACCCTGGAATAGAGAGTGAAGCCAATGGCTTTGCTCAGATCTGTGTCACTTAAATCTAATTCATGCTTAAGTCAAGCCATCACCCTTGTGATATCAGTCCTCTTCAAAAATGAAGGACAAACAACAGCAACCTAAGACCAATCAATCAATCAATAAGCATTTATTAAATATTCATATGTGCTGTGCTAAGTACTGAAGATACTAATCCAATAAATCAAACGTGCTTTACTCTCAAGGAATTTACATTCCAAAATGACACATTTGCCTGAGTTGGATTGGGTGGGACCTCTGATCAAGCCACCAGTTGAAAGCAGTTATGCTGATTTGAGAGCCATGATTTAATAGTAAGAGCAATAAGCCTAGAGGCAGATGGCCTGGGTTGAGATCCCACCTCTGCCAAATATTTGCTAGCTATGAACCCATGGGAGAGTTGTTCAAACTTCCTAGGCCTCCGTTTCAGAATCTATAAAATCAGGAGGAGTTGGAATAGATGACCTTTGAGGTCTCTTTTAGCTCTAGAGCTATGATTTTCTGATTGCAGCTGAGAACTAAATATTTAGAGAACAGATGTCACAGTAAATTTGTAGTTGTAGCACTTTTTCAGGTAAGTAAGAAAATATGGGATAGGTCAGAGGCAAGGCTCCAACCTACAAATTTCCCAGCCCTATTTCTCAGTCTTTGTTCACACAGTCTACATTCCAGTTAAATTAGACCGTTCATGATTTTATGAATACATTCTTCAATATTTCTGCCACCAAGACCATGACTTTGGTTTTGGTGCTCTCTTTACTTAGAGGGTTTTCTCTCTCCTTCCCCAAGAACTGCTTATTGAAATCTATCTACTGTTCATATGCTACCTCTGAAGCCACCGCCCCTGAAAGCCTTCTTTGAACTTCTACCCTCATGTAACTGATTACTGAAATTTGCTTCTCCTTTTTCTAGCACTTATTTTATGTACTGGGTATATTCATGGCATGGTGGAGTCACTAGACTTGCAGTCAAGAGAGATGTGGGTTCAAATCTCACCTTTGTCAAATATTAGTTGTGTGATTATAAGCCATTCACTTAATTCCTCTGACCCCTGGTTTCCTCCCATAGAAAATAAAGTTATTAATACCTTTTATACCTGTGTCACAGGGTAAGTATGAGGACCAAAGAATTAATATATGCAAAATACTCTGTAAACCTTCAAGCATTATATAACCAGCTCTTATAGTTATTTACCATACTAAACTGTAAACTCCTTGGACATTTGGAATGTTATATTCTTATTTATGTTTCCAGTGCCAAGTACAGTAACTTGAATATTGTAGATTCTTAATGCATGTTTGTTGAATTTAAATTAATGGATTGAATGGAATTGAACTTAAATTAACTACACTGAACTGAATTGAGCTGAGTTGATGTAATGCCATGAATGAGCAGCTTTCCAGAAGAATGCTACTATGAACAGCTTTTAAGGTTCTGATTACACAGTATAGTGAACACTCTATTCAGTAACAAATCAAAGCAAAACATTCACAGAAAATCAAGGTATCATATTCACAATATTACAACTTATCACAGAAAATCACAATATAGTATTCTCAACAGCTTGTCATTAAAATGGCCACATAGTTTCCACCATAGTGGCCACAAAGTTTTGAACAAAGAACAATCATCTCAAAGTACAATAGTCAAAGTCTTCCATTCATGGGGCACACTAAGTTAACTCAATCAGTCACTTATTCATCAATCAATTAATAAGTATCATTAATCACTAAGTACAATCATTAGAAAATACACAGACCCTTCACCCCTAGGTCACTAGTAAATTTGCAATTCCTTAGTCAGCATATGGTATCCAAGTAAAGTCTTCTTTCAGCTTGACTCAGGGTGGTCTCTCAGATTCCCTGGATCCCCTTCCATGGTCCCAGCTCCTACCTGAATCCAACAAACAGTCACCTGGATTCAGAGGCAGACAACTCTCAGGTCCTTGTCCAGTCCTCCAGGCATTTCCTGCTCCACACTGAAGTTCACAGGGTCTAATCCATCTCAAATCCTTCAAGATTTCTGTTCCTGGGAATTGAAGGCTCAACCAAGCCACAAACAGACAAAGTTTTAGCATCCCAGTCATGCTTCCTCAGTCTTCTGCAGCTCATTCAAAAAATCAGAATCACCTTATCCAACCTGGGGGGTGGGAGTGGGGGAGGGGGGGCTGGGCTCCTGGCCTCCTGTTCAGAAGAAGCTCCACCACCACAAGTTCTCAGGAAATTCTGACTGTCTCTCTCTTCTCGTTTCTCTTTTGTAGCTCCTCTGCCTCCAGATGTTGGTCCCAAGAAATTCTGACCCTTTCTCTCTGGGGCTTTTCATTACATACATATAACATTAGCTAATTCCTGTTTCAGCCAACCCCTTCCCATAATGTCAGTAACATGGGTTCATGCCTTCTGTTTCTTTCACAGAAGTTTGATTAGTTACTAAGTGCTAAGTACCTACTTACTTGCCAATACAAAAAGGGGTCTTCAAATTCAAATTAATTACCATTACAGTTGAATAGAAGAGGGACCAAGCTCTCCACCAATACAGGTTACTTAGACAAGTAATACTTAGACAAGTGACAGAAGGAAGCAGATAGGAGCACAGTAAGCAGTTGAGTTGTAAAGCACCATGGTTCAATGGAAAGAATGTAGGATGTGAAGTCAGAGGCCCTGAGCTCAAGACCTGGATCTACCACTTATTACTTGCTTGGTCTTGGGCAAATTATTTAACTTCTGAGTCTCTGGTTTTTCCATCTATAAAATGAAAGAGCTGGAATAAATGACCTGTAAGGTCTCTTCCAGTTTTAAATCAATGGCCATACAAGTCATTCTATCATCTTACAAATCAATAACACTTGTATGATTCTAGGATAAAGGGAACCAGAGCATCAGTTAAACACAATCCAGAAACTTCCCAAGGTAGGTAAGTTGAAGTGACTTTAGAATAATGCAAACAGGTACAGATATGGATGATATAGATACAGATATGCTCAATACTTGGACTCAACCCAATGTGATTTGGTTATCTAACCCAGGCTTCTGAATGAGTAAAGAATACCCCCAACTTTAAGATGCAGACATCAAAGACTTTACTATCCAGACAAGGAACTCCACCCAAGGGATCAGAACACCAGGATTTCTCCAGCAAGTGGAGATACAATCCCAGTAGCTGCTATCAGAACAGTGCTTCCATGGAGCTATCCGTGGTGCTGTGATTGCCACAGTTTAAGTTCACTAACCATTATGGTTCTGGCATAATTTGTCTCTTGTCAATTGTCTATTTCTGCACTGACTTATTAACATACTCTATAAGGCTTAGCCAAATGTCTATCACCCACACACTGTCTTGTATGACAATCCAACTTTTCTGACTTTTTTCATTGCCTGATTCCCAACTACAATTTACTTTTTTTTTTTGCTTTTTGGAGGGAAATTGGGGTTAAATGACTTGCCCAAGGTCACATGGCTAGTTTTTGTGTGTTAAGTGTCTGAGGCTGGATTTGAACTGAGGTCCTCCTGACTCCAGAGCCAGTGCTCTATCCACTGTGCCATCTAGCTGCCCCACCCAACTACAATTTAGAGATTCATAAACTTTTACCTGCCTCACTCATCTTTTGCCTGAGTCTTCAAGCCCACTGTCTCAGCAACTAAGTTTACCAGTGCAGAATAAGAACAATGTGAAAATCCTGGTTTCTGCTTTCTCCCATGATAACTGGTTGCCAGCTTTTCCCTGACCTTCGAATTTTGATTGTCTCTGGGTCCCTGATGACTCATTTTGTTCTTCACCTTTCCAATTCAGAACCGAAGTCCAGCAGATTCCTTGTTCTCTTGGTCCTGTTTCCTCAGCCCATACTTCTAGCTTTAAGTTTCAATGGTCTTGGTGCTGACAAAGACTTAGTTTGTGAACAGATTGTGTAGGACCTAGGTGAAAAATTTAGATTTTATTGTGTAGGCACAAGATTGATGATGATGATAATGGTGATGATGGTGGTGATAGTTTACATTTAGAAGCTTTAAAATTTACAAAATATTTTATAATGCTATTTCTATTTCATTTGATCTTCACAACAATCCTGTAAGGCTGTAGATGCTATTATTTTCCTGAACACAGTGGATATTTAGTGAATGATTATTTAATGAATGATGGGTAATTTGGAACTTGTGTAGTGGAGATTCTGAGGACACATCTCTAGGGACAAGAAACTAGAAGCAAGCTTAACTGATAAAATTCAGATAGGCAGTTATGGCCTAGATTTGATTTCACAAGTTTCATCATTAGTTCTAATACACACTCTCAGGAAATACTTGTATAATACAAAGCATGAACCTAACCAACACAGGCACACATGAACTCTCCAAGCACACCACAATGATAAAACCTTAGAAGGAGATGAGAGGTCAGACCTTGTGATTGTCACTGCCTTTCATCCCCCAGTCTCTATTAATCTCTTCTACAAAATCACTTTTCTTATTCTCACTACAATTTCCATTGGCTCTCAAAAAAGATTCTATCACCACCACACTTCTTGCCACCCATCCTGTTCTCTGAACTGCTGCATTCCTATGCCATGATACCACTAAATGTTCTGGAAAAAATATCAGTGCAATTAACTGTAACTCTCATATGGGCCATTCTTATTACACGAAGAAATAAGGTGGGGGGAGTTTCCCTCCATACTGCAAATGCTAGGACCTATGACCAACTCTATGCCTCCCAGTTCCAAAAAATTCTAATCCCTGGAAAGAACCATTGCAGATTTTTTAGCATGAGTGTTGAAAGAAAGAAAAGAAGGAAGGAAGGAAGGAAGGAAGGAAGGAAGGAAGGAAGGAAGGAAAAATATAGCAATCACTGTGCTAAGCCCTGGGGAAACAAATACAAATATGAAAGCAAATACAGTCACTGTCCTGAAGGATCCTGCATTCCAATGCATTCAGGCAATACTAAAAGAGTAGTGAGGGTCAGAGAAGGGTACTTTGTTCAAGAAAATTATATGGGTAATGAGTGGGGTCATCAAAGAGTAAATCTGCTTCTAGGAACAATGACAGGGGTTGATTTAATTATGGTTTCCATCAATAAAACAACATTTATTGAGTACCTCCTAGGTGCCAGGCTATTCTATGTGCTGGGGATACAAAAAGAGGCAAAAAACAGTCCCTTCCCTCAAGGAGTTTACAATCTAATGGGGGAGGCAACATGAAAATAAATGTATACAAAGCAAACTATATACAGAATAAATAGGAAGTAATTAATAGAGGGAAGACACTGGAATTAAGAGGAGTTGGGAAAGATTTCTGGGATAAAATTGGTACAGTGGCAAGGCTGCTGTCGAGATTGTTGAGAAAAACAGTGGCTGAGTGGGAAAGATAGGAAATGAAGTAAATTGTGACCAGTTGTTGTTCAGTCATTTTCTAGTCATGTTTGGCTCTTTATTACCTCATTCAGAGTGTTACTGGCAAAGATTCTGGAGTGGTTTGCCATTTCCATGTCCAGTTCATTTTACAGATGAGAAAACTTAGGAAAACAGGGTTAAGTGACTTACCTAGGGTCACATAGCTAGAAACTCTCTGAGGCTGTATTTGAACTCAAGAAGATGGATATTCCTGACTCCAGGTCTATGACTCTATCCACTGTGCCACCTAACTGCCCAAATTGTGCCCAGGGTCTGCCCAAATAGTGGACCAGGTAAGGCAATCACCAATCAGAACATGATTGCTTCAGGAAAGAAGTTCCAGATACAAAATTTTTAAAACATCTAGGATGTGGTTTCTGGTTCAAATGGAAGTTGTTGAGGTTATCAAGAAGATGGATGGTGAACAGAGAATTTTTAGGAGTGTGAAAGGAATAAATTCTCTTCTAAGGTCAATAACAAGTTGGAGTGGCAAAATATTGGAGGCAAGGAGACTAGTTTAGAGAATTTTTCAATGACAAGAAACTATAGTGGTGGTAAAAAAAAAATTGAAAGAAAAGAAAATTAGAGAAGTAGCTAGGAAGTATCTGAATCTAAAGTTGAACTCAGAAAGATATGTCTTCCTGACTCCAGGCCTGGCACTCTATCCACTGTGCCACGTAGATGCCTACTGGGGACCTAGGGCAAGTTAATTAACCTCCATATATCTCAGTTTCCTCTTCTGTAAAATGAGGATATTGGACTAGAATGAGCGGTGGGGAACCTGCGGCCTCAAGGCCACATACGACCTTCTAGGTATTTTGGTACAGCCTTTTGACTGAGGCTAGGTTTTACAAAACAATTGTTTGGTGAAGTTTGGATTCAGTCAAAGGGCTGCATTTGAGGACCTAGAGGTCCACATGTGGCCTCAAGGCCTCAGGCTCCCCATCCCTGGTAGATAGATGTCTTCTCAAGTCCTTTCCAGATCAAGATTTATGACCTGCTAAGTCCATGGATTTGAAGTAGATGGATAAAGCTGTAATTAGTACACACAAAAGGTCCAGAGTCATGCACACATTTCCATATAGATAAGAATGAAACAGACGTTACCACTAAAGTGGAGAGCAAGGGCAGAGCCCAACAATCAGGTACGAAGTCAGGAACCATGAGATCTGCAGGTGTTGGAGACGAAGTATGGACAAGAAATAGATGAAGCACCAGTAACAAAAAAGACCCTTAAATAACCAAGACAAAGGGTTATTTCAGCCAGTCAACTTTGATCTACGTCTCCTAAGGAAAGTAGCCCCTCTCCACATATTGCTATTTTGGGGCCCATTGGTGAAAGGAAATGAAAACCTTTGGCTAGAATGAAGATTAAGAAAGGACATCCTGACAACAGTCTCAAAATCAGCTGCCCAGTTACTGTCAGGAAAATCTGATCATAGAAATCTGAAGAGGTTTTCTCTTCCATGGGCACCCCACCATGTGTTTTTTTTTCTTGGAATCACAAATTAGATTACATTATGACCCAAGGATGATCATATTCTCAGGCCTGCCACTCTTTCAGGGTAAACTCGGGTGAGTCATTTGAAACTCTGGTTGACTCTGTTCCATCATCCCTAAAATTAAATGGAGCCCTGATGGGCAGAAACCAAATATAATTTATTACAGGCAACTGGCATAAACTATAAGTAACAGCCAATAAGATCTGTCAGAATTAATATAAGCAGCAACTACAAGTAATGCTATCAACCACCTCCATATGACAAGAATAACCAGATGGAGGCATTGGACTACTAAGAGTCATACTTGAGACATGGCTATGTGAAGAAAGATATTGATTTCAATAGTTTGGAGATAAAAGGTCTAAATAAATCAAATTAAAAGATCTTAATCTGGTATCCATGGACCCAAAATGGGTCTGTGGAAAGATTTCAGAAGGATCTATGAATTTGGATGGGACAAAAAAAAAATTATATCTTTGCCTTCGCTAACCTCTAATTAGGAAATTTAACATTTACTTTAATTATAAGTGTAAGCAATATGCGTTATCTGAGAAAGGGTTCATCCATAAACTTCACCAGGCTTCCAAAGGGGCCCATGACACAAATAAAGATTAAAAAGAACCCATGGTCCAAAGACAAGTTGAGGAAGAAGAGCACATCTCAGTAATTTATTGCTCTCTGCAGATTTTCAGAACTTTCTCTGGGATAGCCAAATGAATTCCTTCTCTCTAGCAGATCAAGACAAATAATGATTTCCCCAACATTTCCCTGCTACCAGGGCACTAAGGAGTGAGAATAGAATCCTGCCAAAGGCCCCTTTGACATGACTATCTGCCCCTGCCTTAGAAACTGGAGCCTACTAGCCCCCAGGGTTTGCCAAAATAGAAGCCATTGGACAATTGGAATTCACAGAGCCATTCACAGCTACTCCCCTGGTCCCTTTCAAATCCATGAGCTTGATTCCTCCCAGCCTGGAGACAAGTTGTGAAGCGAGAGGGTAAAGAAAACACTAATTCGAAAGGGAAAAGATGTCTGCAACATATAGCCAGGGCCAGAGGTGACTCTGGGAGAAAAAAGGCCCCATGGAGTTATACCATGAAAGTGGGGTTCATGGTTTGGACTCAGAACCAATTTCATTCTAACCACTTGTTATCACTGGGAAATCTGAGTAAGACGAGCATTTTGGCATCACTCCCCAGAGATCCTCTGGGTTATGTGGTTCAGGCTCCTTGGCCAGGAGCAGTGGGTGAGACAGTGGCAGAGAGAGAGGAAGGACTGAGAACGGTGAAATCCACATCAGAAACTGGGTACAAATAAAGAATTACTGTAATATGGGAGACGTGTTAAGGTGCCTCCTTCTCACCTGACTTAACATATACACACTTCAATAAGTCCTTGAATCCCCAAATGAATAGATAAATTTTTGTTGTCTAACAACGGCAGCTGTGACCAAAACCCTGGACAATGAAATTTGTACATTTTCTATATTCTCAGTCAGAAGATCTTTGAAGCTATAGATGCTGTTCAGAATGGCTGGAGATGAAAGTCTGCTCAGGAGGGCATGGTCCAGTAGGAAGAACATGGAATTTGGAGTCAGAAGGTCTGGATATGACCTCTGGCCCTTTAGCTTACTATTTGTGTGGCTTTAACCAAGTTATTTTACTTCTCTGGGGCTCAGTTCCTCATCTATGAAATAGGGGGTGGGGAGGAGGTGATTAGATTCAATAGCCTCTAAGCCCTTTCCAACTCTATGTCTATGACCTCAGCATCCTCTGAATTTCCAAAAGAACAGTCACTTCATTTTTTTTTTTTGCTTTTTGGAGGGCAATTGGGGTTAAGTGACTTGCCCAAAGTCACACTGCTAGTAAGTGTGTCAAGTGTCTGAGGCCGAATTTGAACTCAGGTCCTCCTGACTCCAGGGCCTGTGCTGTATTCACTGCACCACCAGCTGCCCCAGTCACTTCATTTTCTGTCTTCTTGGGGGGGGAGGGGAGGTGTGACAGCAACAAAACTGTTTGATGATAATGACATGCCATTTCTACTTAATTAAGGCTTACAAAATACTTTTGTAAAACAACTCTATAGGTAGTACAAGTATTATTCCCATTTTACAGATCAGGAAATCAAGGACCAAACTGGCAAGTGACTTTCCCCCATGGTCACCTAGATAATAAGCATGAGAGACAGGATTCTAACCCAGGACCTCCAACTCTAAGGAAATTGATGTTCTTACTATGCCACCTCTCCCTCTTCCAGGAGCAGAATCACTCTACATCAAAGCAGAAAAATTCAGTATTCTCATGCCACTTTTCTATTACTGGAGTGGTAAGGAATATGCTTCAAACATGCAAATTCTGCATCCCTCCCAAAGTTTCCGAGTCAGAAATAGTCCCCTGTTTCTCCCTAACTCTTCTTTCCAGACTAAATGAAGTCACCACTATGCAAATGATTTTTTTTCTTCTCACTTCTCCCCTTCTTTATTATGAGAACAGAATATGACTTTCAAATCTCTTTTCTGCCTCAGATCTGTCCACTGGGGTCTGCTGCTCAAGCTTTTTCTAGATTTCTCTTTGCTTTCTTAATTTATTTGTGATAGTTTATTATTACTCATTTAGGAATTAAGGTTGGTGGAATGTCTGATTTTTCTGATTAATCTTGGTTATTAAACCAGGATCAATGGGTTGTTATTGCTGTAGTTTTTCAGTTCTTGCTAATAAACTTTCTGAAGTGCATTATGGCCTATTTCTTATTTAGTAATCATAGTATGAGTGACCTTTGCTGAACTACTAAGGAATTTGTAGCACTTTAGAGACATAATAAAAATAGCCACTTTTCCATATCCAGAACATTTCCTTGCTAGGTTTGTATCCATAAGGATTAATCCATTCATGTGAACAATTCATTTTTACTCCCATTATACCATCTTCCTACCACCACTACCAGTACTCAGCTAACCTTCTATAGCTAGCTGGCCCCAGACTCCAGACCAGACAATGCTTTTTGTATGACATCCAGTGATCTACCTAGGTCATTTTGGCATCTGCCTCTTGCCATACAGGTACACCATCTCCCCACAACCTCATTTTTTACTTCTAGGTCTGAGTACAATATTCAAATGTATAGTAATGGTTTTGAAAAGTGAACATCAATTCACTACCCTATGAGTTGATTCACCATCCCTGTAACTTCCCAGTCGCTCTCTGCTCTGGCCACCATTCCATAAATTGTCTTTTCCTATTAAAATTGAGAGAAGTCGATGATCCCACTTCTTTTTCTTCCTTTTTTATTATTTTCTTCTCTTTTTTATTTTTTAGTTTGCATCATTCATTTCCACAAGATTTCGAGTTACAAATTTTCTCTCCAATTTTCCCTACCCACAACTCCAAAACAGCGATCACACTGAATATCCCCTCCCCCAATTTGCTCTCTCCCATATATTCCCCCATCCCCCCTTCAACTTCCCAGTAGGGCACAGTGGATCTCTATGTCCCAGTGCCTGTATATCTCATTTCCCAGTTACATTTAAAATAATAATAATAATATGTATATTTATATTTTTAAAAGCATTTGATTTTAAAACTTTGGATTCCAGATTCTTTCCCCTCCTCCCTCGTCAACCGTCCTCACTGGGAAGATAAGCAATTCAATATAGGTTGTACATGTGTAGCTATGCAAAATATTGCCATTGTGAATATATTGTGAAAGACAGACTATATTTCCTTCCATCCTATCCAACTTCCCACTTGTTCTATTCTCTACTTTGATCCTGTCTCTTTTCAAAAGTGGGTGCTTCCAACTTTCCTCCCTACCAGCCTGCCCTCCCTTCCATTATCCCCCCTGTCTTTCCCTTCCCCTCTACTCTCCTATAGGGTGAGATACTCTATTTAGTGTATATGTCATTCCTGCCTTAAGCCAAATTCAATGAGAATAAGGTTGGCTCATTCCCTTTTGCCTTCCTAGTCTTCCCGTTGATTGTAACAATTTTCTCTTGCCTCTTCTATATGAGATAATTTACCCCATTCTGTCTCTCCCCATCTCCTCTCATTATATTCCTCTCTCACCTCTTAATTTCACCTTTAAAGTAGCATACCTTCCTATTCAATTGGTTCTGTGCCCTCTGTCTATGTATACCTGTACACATAAAAACACATATTCACATATGTATTCATATACCCATATACCCTCCTATATAGACATATACATGTATGTATACATATATATATATATATATATACATTTCTATTTGCTTCAACTATTTGTCATACTGAGAAAAGTTTCATAAGTTACAATTATCATTTTTCCATGCAGGAATATAAGTAGTTCAACTTTGATAAGCTCCTTATGATTTCTTTTCCCTGTTTACCTTCTCATGGTTCTTGTATTTGAATGTCAAATTTCCTATTCAACTCTGGTTTTTTCATCAAGAATGCTTGAAAGTCCTCTATTACACTGAATGACCATATTTTCCCCTGAAACATGATACTCAGTTTTGCTGGGTAGGTGATTCTTGGTTTTAATTCCCACTCCTTTGACCTCTGGAATATCATTTTCCAAGCCCTTCGATCCCTTAGTATAGAAGCTGCCAGGTCCTGAGTTATCCTGATTGTGTTTCCACAATATTCAAATTGTTTCTTCCTGGCAGCTTGTAATATTTCTCCTTGATCTGGGAACTCCAGAACCTGGCTATAATATTCCTAGGAGTTTTCTTTTTGGGATCTTTTTCAAGAGGTGATAAGTGGATTCTTTCAACCTCTATTTTGCTCTCTGGTTCTAAAACATCAGGGCAATTTTTCTTGAGAATTTCTTGAAGGATGATTTCTAGGTTCTTACTTTGATCATGGATTTCAGGTAGTCCAATAATCTTTAAATTATCTCTCCTGGATCTATTTTCCAGGTCAGTGGTTTTCCCAATGAGATATTTCACATTGCCTTCTATTTTTTCATTTGTTTGGATCTGTTTGATAGTATCTTGATTTCTCATAAAGTCACCAGCTTCCATTTGCTCCAATATAATTCTGAAGGAATGATTCTCTTCATTGAGCTTTTGAGATTCTTTTTCCATCTGGCAAATTCAGCTTTTTAAGGCATTCTTCTCCTCATTGCCTTTTTGAGCCTCTTTTGCCATCTGAGTTAGTTTATTTTTAAGGTGTTATTTTCTTCAGTCAGGTTGTTGACTCTCAATTCATAATTTTCTTGCATCATTCTCATTTCTCTTCCCAATTTTTCCTCCACTTCTCCTATTTGATTTTCACAATCCTTTTTAAGCTCCTCTATGGCCTGTAACCAGCTCATATTTTTCTTTTGGAAGCTTCTGGTACAAGAGTTCTGACTTCTCTGTCTTCCTCCTGTTCCATGCTTTTATCCTTTTTGTCCCCAAAATAGGAGTGTAAAGTTAGATTGCTCTGTTTACTTTTCTTCCTTTGCTTGCTCATGTTGCCACTCAATTGCTTGACTTTTGAGCCTTTTGCCACAGTAGAACTCTGCTACCAGAAAAGGGAGCTTTATCCCAAATGCTGGGGTTTTTGCAGCTGCTGGAGCTATTAGTTGGATGCCCTCTCTGAAACCTCCACATACTCTGGCACACTTTTCACTCACCCCAGGACCTCCACCCTAGACAGCAATCCAAATAAGCATGTTAAAGCAAGAGCGATTACCCCTCAGACTTGTCGCTTGATCCCCTTACAATCTGCAGATCAGGAGCTCTGAAGCAGCTACAAGGTAGGTGGTTGCATGGCCAGGGTGCCTCAATCACTTCTTGCCCAGGGGGCAAAGGTCAGATCGCACTCCCAAATTCCCAGGTCTCAAAGTCCACACTGCACTGACCTCTCACTTTGTCCTTAGCATCTATGGGTAGATAATTCTGGAACCCACCACAGCTGCTGGTGATCTGAAGTCCCTCCAGCCGGCGGCTGGTCAGGCCAACCTGAGACTAAAACCTAGGGTTTGCTTGGGGCTGGGCTCAACTCCCAGAGCACTGACCTGGCCACTTCCTACCAGCCTGCCGGGCTGTCCAGTTAGCTTCTCTGTGTCATTTTGTGGGTTATGTGGCTCCAAAGTTTGTCTAGAGTCATTTTTTACATGAATTGGAGGAGGTGGGAGCCAGAGCTACAAGGAAGTCCTGTTTCTACTCTGCCATCTTGATTCCGCTCCCCTCTCATGATCCCACTTTTTATATGTATGTCCTCAACTTTCTGCATAGTACCTAGAACATGGAAATATAATCATCTTTTTACTCATCTATTATTCTTCCAGGAAAAAAAGAGCTATCTCACACTTCATAGCACCCCTTGGTGCTATTTTGTTTTCTTTAAAGTCTCTTTCCACCTGCATGCAAAGGTCCCACAGCTAAGACACTTCAATTAGTTCAAGGGAAAAGTCTTCATTTGTACCCATAATCTGAGCAGAATAGGTCATTTGACATCTTTGCCCAGTAACAGGAAAGGATGTCTTGAAGTGCTCTCTGGTCAAGCTAGGTTCCCTAGAGAAGTTAAGCTAGAAATTATTTAAAAGTAATCTACACATCTGCTATCTGAGTTGGAGCACTAAGTTAATCTCCCAGGGAAATGGTACAATTATGGAGATGAGGACTATAAAGTACAGTCTGCTGGTTAAGTTATTTGCCTGTGGGGCCCTTTCCTTAAGTTTGTTTACACTCCATTGTGGAGTTTGGTTGGCTGCTAGAAGAAAGCTGAGGTTGCATCTTCATTCTAGAACCTAGCACAGCTACAATACCTCCACTCCCAGAGGGGGAAACCAGAGAAAACAAATATGTAGTTGGGAAGGAGGCTTGTGTTTTTTGTTTTAGTTTGTTTTTAGTGGTTGTATTGGATTCTTCAACTCATAGGTAAAAAAAGTCTGGAGTAATGTTCACTGGGGAGAGTGCATCATAGTTGATAGAAAGCTGGCATAGAAGCCAGAAAGACCTGGGTTCAAGTCCTCACTCTGACACATGCTGATTATATGACCATGGGCAAATCATTTAACTCCTCTTAGTATCAGTTTCCTCTTCTGTAAAATGGAGCTAATAGCACCTTCCTCAAAATGTTGTTATGACTATCAAATCAACTGAAATAATATGTATAAGGTACTTTATAAACTTTAAGGTGCTATATGAAATTACATTAATTTTCATATTATATATTTTATTAAACATAAATGTCATATAAATATTATATAAATTAAATAATTAATAATAAATAAATGTGGGGCGGCCAGGTAGCACAGCGAGTAAGAGCACCGGCTCCAGTGTCAGGATGATCTGGAGATCGAATCCTGGGCTCAGACACTCAGCACCACACCCAGAAATAACTGGCCGTGTAACCTTGAGCAAGTTACTTAACCCCAATTGCTTAAATAATAATAATAAATGAGATAAATAAAACAAATATTGATTATAGAGGTAGGTGATGACCTCTATTGATAGGAGTTTCTCATCCAGGAGCCCCTTTTACAGGTTGAATCATCACCACCAAACTTATCCATGAAAAAAGGTCAAAAGTTTGGTAGGAGAGGCTCAAGCTCCCATGTAACATAAGCAGAACATTTCCTAAGGCTTGATTTAAAAAAAAGAAGCCCAGAATGTGCTGCTTCTACTGGTACCCTCCCAATGCCAGAAAAAAATGAAGAAGTATCATGAGTGGAGCCCCACTGAGATAAACTTATGGGAGAAGTAAAGTAAAAGCCATGCATGATGGGCAGGCATGGATGATTTATTTGCAACCTGCATCACTGGAGGAAATTCACAAATCAATTAGATCACAGTACATTGGAATACCTGAGTATTTACATATTTTTTTAGAAACAAAATGAACTCATAGAAAGTCAGACCATATATTTGAAATGCCCACCAAAAAGCTGAATTAGGGCAGTCCAAGTGGTTCCCTGGGGCCAGGAACCCTAGAGGATTGCTAGATCTAGAAGTCATTCCCATGCTCCTTTCCCCATAATTATTTACATTGGGAATGGAGGACAAGATGACAGCCATAATTTATAAATGGGAAGCATTAGAACTCCAGGGAACTCCAATGGTCTAGAGTTCAAATACCAGCTCTGTTGCTTATTGCCTGAGCAGTCTAGTCAGTTAATATCTCTGTACCTCAGTTTTCTCATCTATAAAAGGAGAGGGATATGGAAGGATTGAGGGAAAATAGGCATTGTTGGTGGAGCTATGAACTCATCCAACCATTCTGGAAAGCAATTTGGAGAAATGCTCCAAAAGTTACTGAAGTCTTTGTACCCTTTGATCCAACCATATCACTACTGTTCAACAAAGATATCAAAGAAAGAGGCAAATAACCTACATGTACAAAAATATTTAGAGAAGTACTTTTGATAATGACAAAGGGCTAGAATGTGAGTATCCATAAGGTGGGTAGTGGTGGAATATGCTCTGTGAGTGGCTGTGCCCTGCAAGCAAAGCACAATAGTGGTAGCTCAAAAGAAATGTGAAATGTGCACATTTGACATCTCCTTCCCAAATGTTTCTGCTGACTATTTGTGCCTGACCTGAGGTAGAGCCTTCTGAGCTCAGATTAGTCTGATCAGCCAACAGTTGGACACACTGTACATTGACCCTGACATCATGATGTAATTTGGGCCTCTTTGATTATGAAGGATACTCCATCTTTTGGGTCTAGGCATTCTCTCTGACTGTCCATCACATCTGAAATGTTTGTCCTCCTCGTATCTTCCTAATAATGTCCTCCCCAATTTCAAGTACCATCTAAAATCTTATCTTCTACACAAAAATTTTCTCAACTTTTCTTAACTCTAATGCCTTCCCTTTCTTAATTACTGGTCCTGTATATAGTTTGTTTGTACATATTTATTTGCTTGTTGTCTCACCCATTAGATTGTGAGGACCTTGAAAACAGAAACAATCTTTTGCTTCTTTTTATATGAGCAGGGCTTAGCACACTGTCTGGCACATAGTAGGCATTTAATGTTTATTGACTGAATGATGCAGAATGAATAGAACCAGGAGAAAAATTAGCTCAATGAATATCTTTAAAACAAACAAGTTTGAAAAACTTGGAACTCTAATCAACACAATGACCAACCATTAGTCTACTGATCCAACCTTAACCCCATTCTATCTGCCTCCTGACAGAGAGATTATGGACCCAAAATGCAAACTGAGAAATGAGGCATGTTTTTGGACATAACCAATGGGGGGTGTTTTCTTTTGTTTGACTATAATTATTTATTACAAAGGTTTGTGGCATTTTAATGGGGGGAGGAGAGAGAATAAATGTTTGTTCATTGAAAAAATAATTTTTAAAGAAATTAGGGCGATGAATTAGATCACTTATAATATTCTTTCCAATTCTAAATGTATGATTTACAAAGAACTTAACATAAATTAATTCACTTGACCCTTATAATCTGTGAGACAGATATTAAAGACATTTTTATCTTTTAAAGAAAGGAACCTAAGGATCAGGGAGGTTAAATTATTTAAACTTGTTCACACAAGCAATAAGTGCCAGAATCAAGATCCAAATACGGGGGGTATCTAGGTGGCACAGTGAATAGCACTGTCAGGAGGACCTGAGTCCAAATCCAGCCTCAGACACTTACCACTTACTAGCCATGTGACCTTGAGCAAGTTGCTTAACCCCAATTGCCCTCAAAAAAAAAAAGATCCAAATACAGCTCCTTTGGGACTTAAAGTCCAATGTTTTGTATTTTTCTCCCCTTTAGGATGCTACATCCCTGGCAGTAGCTCCAAACCATCCTACCCTCACAGCTCATGGGTATACCCTTCTCACACAAGTACACAAAGATTTTGCAGGCAGTATCTTTTCCTCTTCTTTGGCATTTACCAACCACCTTTCAGAGGAAGATTTCCTGGGCTATCACTAAGCCGTAGCAAGTGTTTAAATGCCCATTCAGGTAGGACAACCTCCACAAAGAAGGCTGGGAAATTTCTTTAGTTATCAGACAATAGACTGAGCAAATAACAAAAGAAGTAAGCTTGCCAAAGGATGCCAGGCTGGTCCACTCTAAGATGACCTGACCTTGGTGCTTACCATGTACCAGAAGCCAAGTGCATTATTAAGCCCCTGTCAAGAACAGGCAAGAGTATTCTATGAATCACCAAATGACTCAGTGGAAGCACCAGAAGAGATTCTTGACTCCAAGAGTCTTTCTGGAGAGGTAAACAACAGTGACAAATAGACTTATTTCAAGATCGGTATGCAAGCCAGGTATGCACATGGCCATTTGGTCACCTTCTCAAGAATGGCAATGATTTAAGCCAGACCTTTTAAAAAACTAAAAAAAACCAAAGCAGACATTTGGATTTCATTGATTTTCTAGAAGCTAGGCTGGAAAGCAACTTTTTTTCCAAGTTACACATGAGTTTTTTTTAATAGTCATGGCTTTATTCTTGTTCTCTCATTTTTATTGGGTTATTATTATTAGCTTACATTTACATAGCACTGCAAAAGACTTGCAAAGGACTTTACATCCATGATCTTATTTGGACTTTGCAATGACTCCATGAGATACCCCTTTTACAAATGAGGAAACTGAGGTTCAAGGTCATTAAGTGATTATTTAAGGGTCACAGAGTTAATAAGTGTATGATGCAGAGTTCAAAGTCAGGTCCTTCTGACTTTAAGTTTAATCCTCTCCTGCCAGGCACTATACTCCTCTTTCTCTTATATACTAGAAGAGAAAAAAACTATTCTTTCAGGGAGATGAGCAACTACCAGCCTTTGCGGGGGGGGGGGGGGGGAGGCCTCTTTCCTCTCTTTTTCTCTTTCCTTGCTAGGAGCTGGGAATCTGTTATAGCTCTGGATCAAAGCAAGACCCTCTGGGTCCAGTTCTTTCATCCTTTGTTAATTCATCAACCATTTATTGAGTATTTATAAGTTTAGTGCTATTCTCAGGACATTTAACCTAAAGTAGAAAAAACTTAAGGGCAGGACACAATAACTTGTCTTCATATATTTAAAGGCTGTCACACAGAGGACTTAGATTTGTTACATTTGGTCTTAGAGGGTGGAATCAGAGAAATTGGTAGAGGTTGCAAAAAAAAACCCCAATAAGTTTGTTTTTAGGAAAAACCTTCCTGACAACTCTAAATGTCCAAAATTGAAGTGAGCTACCTAGAGAAGTAATGAAATCCCCTCCTCGGAGGTGTTCAAGACAAGACTGAACAACCACTTATTGAACATGTTACAGTGGGTATTCTACTCATGTATTGGTCAGACTAGATGACTGCTCAGGTCCCTTCCATTTCTCAGATTATGTGATTCTGTGACTCTAGTTACATGGGGCACTTATAAATAGCATAATACATGGGTCCCATCATCAAGAAGCATTTGATCTGAGTGGGGAAAGAGAGAACTGGATTTGGAGTAAAAAGACATGCCTGAGTTCAAATTTGATCTCTGATTTGAGATCATACTTTCTAATTGTATGACCCTGGACAAATTATCTAACTTATCTCAGCCTCAATTTCTTCATCTGTAAAATGGGGGTAATGATAGCATCTACCTCCCATGATTGTTGTGAGGATCAAATGAGATAATATTTGGAAAATTTGAAAGCACTAGATAAATGCTATTATTATTATTATTATTCTAAAAGTTAGGAAAGTCTCAGAGAGGTTAAATTTTGTGTGCGTGGTTACATAAATATTGTAGGAGGAATTCAAACTCAGTGCAGTATAGGATTAAGCACTGAATTTTATATTTCAGATCAGAAAAAGGAAAGATGAACGTGGTAGTAAAGGAATCCTTCAAGGAAAAGTTGGGATTTGAGTTGGAGCTTGTAAGATTGATAAACCTTGGATTAATGCACAAAAGGAAATAGGTTATGCCAAACTGGAGTGTGTACAAAAGCATGGGAAGGGAAATGAGCATGGCATGTAAAGCAGTAGGGAGGATTTGGGAGAACTGTGAGGAGAAAAGAACTGACTGCATCAGTGGTTTATGCTCTGCTGAAAATCCCAACATTCTGGTCAAGATACTGGTCTAGTAGGTACTTCCATGGCACAAGTAGAACCTTCTTACAGGAGAAAATAGCTTTAAAAATGACCCTCTGCCCATCACTGACAACACTATAAGCAATTGAGAGCAGAAAATAAGGGAAAATTACTAATTTCCTCATCCTCTGTTTTAAGCGCCAATTTTTCATGGATAATTTTTAAATTAAGAATTTTTTCCAATGCTAAATGATAGACACTTTTATTTAACAAACAACGGGTCTCTAGCTAGAGAAAAATGTGCATGCATACACGCACATATACAGAAGCCTTATTCAATTCATTTTTACTCGCAACGGCTCTCCTATATGGATCAGGACGGAAAATGAGAGGCCCCTTACAACTGCAGCCACATGTTACCTGTCTCCAATGAAAAGAGTCTTGAAATGCCAAGAAATTCAGCCAAGAAAGTCCATTCAGCATGATGGAAAGGGTACAAAGCTGGTCTGTATGAGATTTCTGGAACTGGTGACCTGCACAGGGCTGTGATTTTGACAAAGGTCCAAGCCTAAGCCAGAACCACAGCAGTAATAAAGAACTACAAATCCATACAATCATGTATGCACAGGATTGATGTGGACTCACTTGGAAATCATATGGTGACAATGGCATCATGGAGTAAATACGTAAGCTAAAATGCTGCTATCACCCATCGGGGCCTTTCCAAGGAAAGTTCTCAGAATGTGTCATGAGTGTCAAAAAATGCTCTGTTATTCTGAGTAAAGTTTTTCTCTTAAACACATTGAACAGGAAAGTCTTCCCAGGGTTAATGGCAACTTCCCAGCAATATAACATTTGTTTCTTGCCCCCTACATCCCATAACATAGAAAAGCAAGTTCATATTGCTAATTTCTTATATGAGAAATCGGTGCTCCCTTCAGTCTGACATCAACTTCCTAGTCCAACCTTATCACTCACTCCAATATAAACCTCTGTTCCTGTTAAGCTGATCTGATCACTGACCCTGAGCATACCTTTCAAATTTCTGTCACTGTACCTTTTCTTATGCTATGCCCTTACTAAGGACACTTTTCTATTTTCCCTCTACCTATGGATAGAAAATTCTATCCATTTTCAAGGTCTAATTCAAGTACTATCTTCTCAGTGAGCTCACTACCTTACCTGATCTCCTCAACCTGCAATGATTTCTTCCACCTCCAAGCCATGAAACTTACTACCTGCTGCAGCACTAATTTAGCACGAAGAACATATACCACCACATCAACAGAGAAATTATTGTTTCTTTTCTCCCACTAAACTTGAAGGGCAATGACTATATCTTATAATTATGCTACATATTATACTTCTTTGTGTCCAGTGCATTGCACAGTAAATGCTTGATACGTGGTTTTTGCTGGTTTATTGAACTCCTGCTGACTTAAAAAATCACTGGACCATAGATTTAGAACTGAAAGGTACCTCAGTGGTCATGCAGTCCGGCACCTCATCTCACAAATATGGAAATGATTCAAACTCTTAAAACTGAATTTATGAAGTGACAGTAATGGGAGAAATCACATATATCCAGACAAGAGCCCAAATAAGATAAGCTTTTAAAACTATTTTTAATAAATGTGATCCTCCAGGGGTTCTGTGAACTATAGTTTGCAACACACACCTTTATAAAATTCACTATTTATAAAACTGAAACATTCAAAACTTACATAATATAAACATAGTTGAATCCTTTTACTAGCTGCTATGAAATAATAAACAATAAAGAAAAAACAAGCAAAATTAATTCCCATTAATTAGGAAATGGCTGGACAAACTGTGATACATGAATGTAACAGATTGCTACTATGCCATAAGAAAAAATAAATATGAAGAATTCTGATAATTCTGATACATTTATATAAGTCTGGAAGACTTATATGAACTGACGAGTTAAGTTAAGTAGAACCAGAAAAACAATGTCCATAAAGACTATCACAAGATAAATTAAAAGAATTTTTAAATGATCACTGAACACTATACAACTATAAAGATCAAGCTTAGCTGTCTGAAAAAGTTGAGAAAAGTTTTCCTCCTTTCATCTTTGCAGAGATATAGGTGTAGAATATTGCATATACTGTCATCTTTTATATATTGTTTTTTATCTTCTTCTTTCTTGCTGTTTTGTTATGAGGAATAGCTCACTGGGTAGGAGAGAGGGGATGGATGCAGTAAGGAACACAGGTGGTATAAAAATAAAAGATGCCAATAAAACAAGTTTAAAATATTGACAAGTCACATTTCTATAGTCCTTTACATAGATCATCTCAGTTAACAACTGGGATAAGTACCACTGTCATTATCGTTTCTATTTCCTGATGAGGGAACAGATTATCAGGGAAATTATACAAGTGGGTTATTGTCAAATAGTTAATAGATGTCAAAGAAGGAATTTGAAACCAATTCTTCCTTAGTCTAAGACTCAGTCCACTATTCTAAGTACATTCTCTCTTCTGCTATACCACATTGTCCTTTTGTTACTCTACGCTTTACATAGGAATTTAAGATTTGCAAAGCATTTTACATACATTGGCTCATTAAACTCTTACAAAAATCGTGTGAGGTAGTTATTAACCCTATTTTATGGAGTTATCATCCCCATTTTGCAGATGAGGAAATTGGGGTTTGGAAAGGTTAAATAATCTGCTCATAGTCACACAGGTAGTAAGTGTCAGAGGCAGAATTTGAACACAGTTTTTCCTTACACTAAGTCCAGGCCTATTCATTATGGAACCCTACCTCCCATTCTCTTTCAAAATGACTGACTGAACCACACATCAGACTTGCTACTGTGATCGTTTATAGAATTTAGTTACTATTAACCAAGGCCTTAGAAATCTAAGGAACTAACAAACAAATAACCAAGAAATAACAAATAGTCACTATGGAAATAACACCTCAATTCATCTAACCAGTTATTTGATTAATTAATCTGTCTAAATAATCCAGCTGTTTGGCTGTAGCAAAATCACTTAGCCTCTTGGCATCCAAAGCAACTGTCTAAAGTATGAAAAAGAGATTCCAATCTGCATGGGTAGAGGGAGTTTCCTCATCAGGAGTTCCTCATGCCAAGTAAATCACAATCTAGTACATTCAAAAACATTTGAATAATACTCCAGCAACCTAAAGGCTTTTATCAAAAGCTGGGAGCCTTTGACAGTGGTTAATCTTTAGTATTTGAGGTAAATTAGAATTTTTACCCTATTATTTTCAACAGACAAGGAGACAGGGTGACTAGGTGGTATGATGGGCATAGTACTGCCCTTGAAGTGAGAAAGAACTGAGTTTAAATTCTCCCTCACATTCTTATTAGCTGTATGATTGTGGTCAATAGACTATATAGTAAAAGCAAAGAGGGGAAATGGGAAGGGAAGCACAATGACTTCTAAGATCCTCTTCTGGCATCAAATCTATGGTCCTTTAAGAACAAGAAAACTGGTAGAAGCAGGAAAACTCTGTGAGGTCCCCCCATAACTACCTCAAATACCTATAAAACATGACTCTTAACAAACTTTAGAGCTACAGAACCCATAAAGTGACAGGGAGAAACAAATCTCTCCCTGAAAGCAACCCAGCAGGCTGGCAAGAAGGGTCCATCTCAGCAGCACGCTGGGAGCAGAGCCTAGCCCCACGTGAGCTCCCAGTTTTAGCTTCAGGGCAGCCCTAACCAGTGGCTCCAGCAGAGAGAGTGGATCACAGCAGCTGTGGCAGCTTCCAGAATTATCAACCCACAAATGCCAAAGGCAAAGTAAAAGGTCAGTGTGGACTTTGAGAACAGGGGGACTGAGAGTGCGGTCCGACTTCTGCCCTTGAGCAAGAAGTGGCTGAGGGATGGCGGCCATGCAGACACTTATGCTGCATGGCTGCTTCAGAGCTCCTGGCCTGCAGATTGTAGTAGAACCAACCAACCATTCAGAGGGGTAATCACTCTTGCTTTAACCTGCTTGGATTTGGATTGCTGTCTTGAGTGGAGGACCTGGGGTGTGTGACCGGGTGCCAGAGCCTGTGGAGGCTTCAGAGAGGGCACCCAACTAATGTCTCTGGCAGCTGCGAAAACCCCAGTGCTTTGGGACAAAGCTCTCCTCTATGGAAGCAGAATTCTACTGTGGCAAAAAGTTCAAAAGTCAAGTAATTGAGTGTCAACATGAGCAAACAAAGGAAGCAAAACAAGCACAACAATCCAACTTTAGATTCCTTTTTTTGGACAAAAAGAATCAAAGCATGGAATGGGAGGAAGACAACAAAGTCAGAACTCCTGCACCAAAAGCTTTCAAGAAATATATGAATTGGTTACAGGCCATAGAGGAGCTTAAGAAGGATTTTGAAAACTAAATAAGAGAAGTGGAGGAAAAATTGGGAAGAGACATGAGAATGATGTAAGAAAATCATGAAAAGAGAGTCAACAACCTGACAAGAAAATAACACCTTAAAAATTAGACTAACTCAAATGGCAAAAGAGGCTCAAAAAAGCAATGAGAAGAAGAATGACTTAAAAAGCCGAATTTGCCAGATGGAAAAAGCATCTCAAAAGCTCACTGAAGAGAATCATTCCTTCAGAATTAGAATGGAGCAAAATAGAAGCTAATGACTTTATGAGAAATCAAGATACTATTAAACATATCCAAACAAATGAGAAAATAGAAAGCAATGTGAAATATCTCATTGGAAAAAACACTGACCTGGAAAATAGATCCAGGAGAGATAATTTAAAAAATTATTGGACTACCTGAAAGCCATGATCAAAGTAAGAACCTAGAAATTATCCTTCAAGATATTCTCAAGGAAAATTGCCCTGATATTTTAGAACCAGAGGGCAAAATAGAGGTTGAAAGAATCCACCGTGGGCACTCTTGAAAAAGATCCCCAAAAGAAAACTCCTAGGAATATTATAGCCAGGTTCTGGAGTTCCCATATCAAAGAGAAAATATTACAAGCAGCCAAGAAGAAACAATTTGAATATTGTGGAAACACAATCAGGATAACATAGGATCTGGCATCTTCTACATTGAGGGATTGAAGGGCTTGGAATATGATATTCCAGAGGTCAAAGGAGCTGGGATTAAAACCAAGCAAAGCTGAGTATCATGTTTCAGGGGCAAATATGGTCATTAAATGAAATAGAGATTTTCAAGCATTCTTGATGAAAAAACTGAAGTTGAATAGAAAATTTGACATTCAAATACAAGAAACAAGAGAATCATGAGAAGGTAAACAGGGAAAAGAAATCATAAGGAACTTATCAAAGTTTAACTATTTACACTCCTACATGGAAAAACTACAATTTTAACTTATGAAACTTTTTCAATATGAGGATAGTTGAAGGGAATATAAATGTATATATATATATATATATATGTGTGTGTGTGTGTGTGTGTGTGTGTGTATACATACATATATACATCTATATAGGAGGGATATATGAATACATATGTGACTGTGTGTATATATGTGTACAGTTATACATAGGCAGAGGGCACAGGATTATTTGAAAAGGAAGGGATGATATTTAAAAGGTGAAATTGATAGGTGAGACAAGAATACAATGAGAGGAAATGGGGAGAGACAGAATGGGGTAAATTATCTCATATAGAAGAGGCAAGGGAAAACTATTACAATGGAGGGGAAGAACAGGAAGGCAAAAGGGAATGGGTCAACTTTACTCTCATTAAATTTGGCTTAGGGAGGGAATGACATACACATTTAATAGGGTATCTCACCCTATAGGAGAGTAGGGGGGAAGGGGATGAGAGGGGAGATGATGGAAGGGAGGGAAGGTTGGGGGGAGTGTAGTTAGAAGCACACACTTTTGAAAAGGAACAGGGTCAAAGTAGAGAATAGAACAAGTAGGGGTGGGATAGAAGGGAGGGAAATATAGTTAGTCTTTCACAATATATCCACTATGGAAATGTTTTGCAAAGCTACACATGTACAGCCTATATGGAATTGCTTATCTTCCCAGTAAGGGTGGGTGAGAAGGGAGGAAGGGAAAGAATCTGGAATTCAAAGTTTTAAAATCAAATATTTAAAATATATTATTATTTCTTTTATATGCAACTGGGAAATAAGATATACAGGCACTGGGGTATGGAGATCCATCTTACCCTACTGGAAAGTCAGGGGGGAATGGGAGAGGATATAGGAGAGAGCAGATTGGGGGAAGGGGTATACAGTGGGATCACTGTTTTGGGGTTGTGGGTAGGGGAAAGACAGGGAGAAAATTTGTAACTCAAAATCTTGTGGAAATGAATGATATAAACTAAAAATAAACATTTAAAAAAAGAGAAAAATAACAAGAAAACTTCTTGATAAGAAAGAAAATGTCACAGCTTTTGACACAAATGGATTAGAGAGAAATATGCTATCACTTTTCCCTGACACATCTTTTTTCCTGAGTTTGCCATGAGGGGGAGAGAAAGTGAGGAAACTGAGAAGACAATTGAGATTTTTCCCTTCAAAAGGTGGGAGGAAAGTGCTTTGTAAGTCTAAAAGCATTTAAATAAATAAATATTATCATAAACTCTGAAAGATTTCATCATCTAAACTACTAGCATTTGATCCCAGCATCATTCACCCTTCAATTGTGTTACCTGAGTTCATTTTATCTCCCCAGGGAGATTTAACCTCCTGGGGGTTTGGGAACATTTCTCATATTTCCTTGGACATCATTATTCCCTCATAGTACACAATAAATCTCCCCAATAGATCTTGATTGATTCATTAATTGATTACTTGCCATAAAAAATGAAGCTCTTCTCTGGAAGGCCTCACACATGAGAGCAGATCTTTTCTAAGAGTCCTTAGATGATACTGCCACCTCCATACTCATACTTACAAACTCAGAATGTTGACTCCTTTGGCTTTTTTTTCATACCAAAGTCTTTTTCCCCCACTCTATCCATGTTGTCAAGGAGTTTTAAGTCAAATCGATAACATTTACTAAGTAGCAACTATATACCAGGCTATCTGCTAAGCACTGCAAATTTTGGGAAGGGACTTGAAGATTACCACAAGAATAATTTTGTTTTGCTTAATTTTTTTTGCGTTTTTGGAGGGGAGAGGGCAGGACAATTGGGATTAAGTGATTTGCCCAAGGTCACACAGCTAGTAAGTGTTAAGGCTGGATTTGAACTCGGGTCCTCCTCACTCCAGGGTCTGTGCTCTATTCACTGTGCCACCTAGGTGCCCAATTTTGTTTTTCTTATGTTGGGATGGTCTTTTTTAACTTTTCAGTGTTGGAGTCTGTAATACCATCACAGATTTGTTTCAGCACCTCAGGTTCTTAGGTAATCCAATGAACATCAGTGAGAAGACAAACTGCTCAACAGATTTCCACAGCTCAAGAAATATTCATACCAGATGTAAGACAGTTTTGGAGATTACAATGAGAGAAACAATATTCCTACATTAAATAAGATTAAGCACTTTATTCCAAGTTATTTTGGTGATGTTTTTTCTTGTTTACAAATGGGTAGAGACAAATATCCATCCAAAAGTAAAAGGGACCTCCCAATAGTCAAATCTGATATTTGGGCACTTTATACATAGTTTTAGAACTTTCCTTATTGGAATGGAAGTTCCTTGAGGGAAAGGACTGTCTCACTTTTGTATTTGTTTCACCAGTGCCTGGTACATAGCAATTACTTTTACTTATTTTTTTTCATTCATTCACTCATTCATGCATGCATTTAACACACATAGGAGTTTGTTTTCCGGCCTCATTGTTCTAATTGGAGAGGAAACTCAAGACAAAATGATGAACTTTTAGGAGAACTATAGCACATGTCATACTGTTTTTTATTCCTGAATAATAGAAGCCAACAAGTCTGTTTTTCTTCAGAATGTTGCAAGTTAATGGTATTGTAACATTAAGAATGTTTCAATGGGGTCTCAAATAGGAATTTCCAAAATAAAGCACTTTCCAAGCTTATAAAAATGTCAGCTCCCAGAGCATTTTGGAAAATGTTAGATTCTCTGATCATCATCAGATCATAATTATAGAGATTTAACAAGAGAGATTAAAAGAAAGTATTTCCATGATAAGGCTCATAGAACAAAATAACAAATAATATTAAATTTCTTCAGAATTTGTTATTTTGCAGCATATAAACAGTGCATGCTTTAATCAGTTATAGAACTCTCCTCATCCCATGCAACCATTTCCAAAGTATAGAATATATTTTCTTTGACGTATCAGGAACCCAGAAGTTAAAAAAAAAAGACCATACGAGCTCTGGGTATCTTGGCTCTGAGGAAGTTTCTTATTATTGGTATGCTACCTGTATCGCACTAGACACTTGTGTTTGCCACTTGTACTAATACTTATAATTCCATTCTCATAAATTCACAGGTTTAGAGCTGGAAGGAACCTTAGAATCTGAATCCAACTACTTAATTTTTCAGATGAAGAAACTGAGGTGAGGCACAGAGTGGGTTAACTGATTTGCTTAGGATCACACAACTAGTATCTGAGGTGGGATTTGAACTCAGATTTGCCTGACTCCAAATCCAGTGCACTATCCTCTACATCAGGCTGTCTTTCCAGCCATGCTAATACAACTTTGGAGGGGTATGGGTATTTTGTGTGTGTGTGTGTGTGTGTGTGTGTGTGTGCGCGCGCGCGCGCGCGCATTCAGGTCAAGGGAGGAGGAATCTAGAAAACAAGTATTCTATGTCATGTCACACCCATGATGGGAACACCTAGAAGGACCAACATTTTTCTCTCTCCCTCCATCATCCTGGGCTTGGGTCTATACTAGAACTCACAAAAGAAACATGCATCCAACCATAAAGTAGGGTCAATAGGGACCTTATAGGGTACTGCTCTCCAGGATTAAGCAGCCCAATGGGTGTCTGGTTTTCAGATCATTTCTACCCAGATGGATTAGTATGCATTTTTCCACGATGATTCGCCCCTTGTATCTGCCTTTCATCTTCCCTTCCTGTATCCCTAACTCCTTTATGTTATTCTTCTGGTTTTGCTGGTGTCTGTCCCATCTCTCCATTTAGGATCATCTGCAAATTTCATTATCAAGCTGTTTACTCACTCCCAAAGTCGTTAATAAAGGACTCAATGAGATGATAATAAACGCCAAGATATTGGCCCACTCTAGAGAACTTAACACCCCACCCCTCACCCCCCAACCTCCTGAGCCAGACATGGTGTCATGGAGTCTTTGTTTACTTCCACACGGTCCATTTTCTAGCCATGTGACAGGACAGGAAGCCAAGATATCTGCCTTCATTTATGCCACGTCACAAGACCCTGTGTGAATTGCCAGTCTGAAGCTCACCGATAGAACATCTGTTCCTCACAGCCTTTGTACTGAAGTTGCATGAAGAAGAAAAATTATAAAAGGAAAGCATTTTGTGTTTGGTAGCTTGGGAGAAATGTCTAATCCAGGACGAGACTGGGAAATTGTTGTCAGTTTATTCTGCAGTTGTGTACCCCATTATCCCTTCTTCCTTTTGCTTCTCCTCCAGGTTTCAAGTGGCCAACCTATTGTCTTGAAATCCTTCTAACTGATTAAGGGACAAGCAAATCCCTTTGTGAATGATTAGCTGGGATCTGTCGCCATTCATTTTGATTCAGAATTATTTTAAATTTAGCTTTCAATATCTTCTCTCTTCTTTGGTCACCTGACTTACCCATCCCTGATGGCACAAAGTGAGCTTACCAAAAGAGGACCGCATTTCATTCAAGTGAAGGGAAAAACAAGAAGAGAGACAGTCAACAAACACTTAGTAAGCCTTTGTCACGTGCCAGCTACTGTGCATTTATTAAACACTATGTGGCATTCACAGGTAGTTCTGTTCTGGTTAGACCTGCCTATTGTGTTCACCTCCTGGAAGAACATTTTAGGTTATTCACTGGCAAACCAGAGCAGGTCTAAAGGACAAAAACCAGAATGGCGAGAAGCCATGAGGATCAAAATTAGAAACTGGAGATATTTAACTTGAATGAAGTTAATGAAAGAATGAAGGCAGAGGAGGGGTATAATAGATAACTCTTTCTTCAAGTGGGAAGACCTTTCACATGCAAGAGAGATTAGATTTGTTGAACTTGGTCCCAGAGGCCAGAACTAAGATCAGAGGGTAGAGATTTCAGAGAGACAGATTTAGCCTTAATGTCTAAGAAAATTAAAAGAAAAACAAAACTTCCTAACAATTAAAACTATCTGAAAGTGGATCAGGCTGTCTCTGTGTTACTAGAGTTCTTCAAGCAAAAAAAAAAGCTATACAGCTAATTGTTAGAATAGTCATCAAGCAGGGGCATACTGGTCATTTTTTCTTAACAAAACTGCTCTTTTAAAAAAAAGCATGAATGACATGTTTTGAAGTTTAATCTGCATTATTAAATTTTTCTCTATCTCTTTCTTAAGTCTAGACATTCAATAAAACAATAATTCAAGTCCTAATTTCTGGATTTTGCCAATTTCCAAGTTGCCAATTTCAGTTCACACTAAAAAGTTAACAATTTGCTGTCACAGGAGTGTGTGAGCTGGCTCCAGCACACCCCTGAGGAAATTTCTGTTCAGTTCCAGAGGCTGGACTTGATGGCCTCTGAGACTCCTTTGTTGAATGTAACCATAGAAGAGCTACCTGACCCTGACCCCATGATCAGAGCAAGTTGAACCAGTTGGAGGCAGCCATGGCTTCTCTGGAAACTCCCTGTTGTTGTACCTGGAGCCCACTGTTCAAACCAGATATCAACCACCCATCCTCACCCCAACCTCCCCAATTTTTTTTTATAAACGTTTAGGTATTTTGCAAAACAACTTATGTAACAGCTTCAAGATTCTGTGACTTCTATGAGATTTCCTCCCTATTGTGTATTTAAGTCTATTTGAACCCTGACCTTTCTATACCTCCCAGGCACTCCAATACCCTAGTGCTGTGGTATCCCAAAGTGCAGTTTCTTTACCTTGATTAAAGACTTTTGTTGTTGATATGTTCGTAGTCTTCTTTATTTCAGGTTGACACCTTCCAACTTTGAAATTCTGTGATATGGTGAAAGGACAAACCATGACATCAGAAAAAAAAAAAGATAAAAACAATGAAAAAAAGATAGAGAAAAATAATAGATTAAATGTAAGGAAGAGTACTACGGGGGAGGGGGGAACATAGTGAGAGCTGCTACTTTTCAGCTTATAGAAATGAATACACATGACCCAGGAAAGACTGTTGTAATGGTTTCAGCTTAAATAGAATCTCAGATCACAGAGATGTGTGATAAGCAGGAAAGATGGGTCAGTCTTCAGGACGGTTGAATTATATCCTCAAAGATCAGTCTGACCATCTTTTTCCTTCAGTTAAAATTCCACCTGGCAAAAATGCAGAGTAGAGTCTTAGTCCCCTATATTTGCTGCCCCTCTTTACTCTTGAAATCACTGTCCTTCACGGTTTTTCCTATGTCCCAATCTAGAAGAGTTTTGTCCAGACCTATCCCTGGCTTAGATCTCAGTTGATAATTGCTTTCAGTTGTTACCCTTCCCAAAGGTGTTCGCATTCAATAAAAGATTGGATTATAAACTCCTTGAGGGCAGGTACTGTCTTTTGCCTCTTTTATAACCCCAGAATTTAATACAGGGCTTAGCACATAGTAGGTGCTTAATAAATGCTTATTGATTGATTGTGCAAAATGCTATGAGAAATTTGAAAAATAAAAAGATTGTTCCCATCTGGAATGATCAATATAAGCTTCCTGAAGGAAGGGATACCTGATTTTGGACTTAAAAGAAGAGAATCATTTTAGGAGGTAGGAAGATTTGTATGAAATGAAATTGATTAAAGAAAACAGAGCCGAAAGACCAGACTGGTTTTCCATTACTCGTCATATATTCTAAGCTTCAGACAAAATGTGCTGCTTGTTGTTGCTCACTTAAGTCTGACTCTTCATGACCCCATTTGGGATTTTCTTGGCAAAGATACTAGAGTGGTTTGCCTTCTCCAATCCACTTTACAGACGAGAAAACTGAGGCAAATAAGGTTAAGTGACTTGCCATGGGTCACACAGCTAGGAAGTATCTGAGGCCAAATTTGAACTCAGGAAGATGAGCCTTCCCAACTCAGCCATGGCATTCTATGCACTGAATCACCTAGCTGCCCCATTGTCCTGCTTACTACTTCTGGTAAACAGCATTCCACCTTCCTTCTCTCCCCAGTTGTTAGAATTATCTCTCCTAAGTTCTACCTCAGTGAACCTTTAGCTTCCTTCAAAACAGATCACCTCCTATTGAAGGGCTCTCCTGATTACCCTGTCCCAGTTGTTACTATTTTTCCTGCCCCTTACAAAAATTAATTTTGTATTTATTCTGTGTGTGTGTATTTGTGTGTGTGTGTAATCTCTAAATGTAAACTCCTTAAGGGGAAAGAGAAAGAAACAAGCATTTATTAAATACCTACTGCATACCAGGCTCTGTGCTAAGCACTTCACAGATATTATCTCATTTGATCCTTACAATAACCCTGGAAAGGAAGTGCTATTATTATTATTATTATCCCTATTTTACCATTGAGGAAACTGAGCCAGACAGAGGACAACTGACTTATCCAGGATCACACAACCAGTAAGCATTTGAGGATGGATTTGAATTCAGATCTTATTGACTCAGACCCTGTGCTCTATACTCTACACCACCGAGGAGCCTCCTTGAGAATAGGGTCTTTCATTTTTGGCTTTGTATCTACAGTATTTAGCATAATGCTTGATACATAGTAATTATTCAACAGATGCTTGCTGAACTGAAAAATAATAATATAAATAAAATAAAAATGGAAAGTCAAAAAAAATCTTTGATCAAATGTAACAATTAATGTCAGTACCATAACGCCCAAGTTAAAGGACACTTCTATGCTTACTCGAAGTACTATTTGGGGTGAATGCATTTTACTTTCTAAGGGAATTTGTTTGGGTGCTTGTTAGGAAATACATCTTTTGTCCACAGAAAGTATTATGTTATGTTTAATTATATAAATGTATATGATTTACATATATATTTATTTAAATTTATATTATTTATATTTAAATTATTTTATGTTTAAAGAAAAAGTTCAGGCAGCTAGGTGGCATAGTGAATAAAGCATCAGTCCTGGAGTCAGGAGGAACAGTGTTCAAAGATGGCCTCAGACACTTAACACAAATACGAGCTGTGTGACATTGGGCAAGTCACTTAACCCCAATTGCCCTCTTAAAAAAAGCAAGCCAAAAAAAAGCTCATTTTTATTCTTTCTTTGTTTTTTTTTTTTTTTTTTGCTTTTTGGAGGGAGGAAGGCAGGGCAATTGGGGTTAAGTGACTTGACCAAGGTCACACAGCTAGTAAGTGTTAAGTGTCTGAGGCTGGATTTGAATTCAGGTTCTCCTGACTCCAGGGCTGGTACTCTATTCATTTCTCACTTTTATTCTTGCTATGTTATTGTGGTAGTAGCAGTAGTATGTAACCAAAAGTATTTTAATGTCATGAAATGAATTGTTTTTTCATGTATATCATCCAATAGGTTTTTTAATAATAAAAATATGATACTAATTAACAAAAAAAAATTATGACAGTCTCTGGATAAAAGAGTAAGTCTTCATTTACTTGCCTTATTACTGTTTAGTCAGTTACCTTATTCAATAAGACCCCACCTAAGTTAGGTAGATGAAGAATGGACTAAAGTCAGGAACAGCTTTCATGATTCCTTTTCCAGGCTTCCATGGGTGATTAAATCAAGTCTAGGTTTTATTTCTCTCTTTTTCAAATGGGTCTCCTAGGGAATCGATGTGAATAAATTCCAAACCATGATAAATGTGTCTGAATAGCACATGTGTGTACTTTTCCAAAGAGTGTTAGCTCATCCTTTATCCTATACAGCATTAGCTACTGTGTTTTCTGCCACTTGGACCCCATTAGAGTCTTTTCACTGTCCTATACTTGAACTTCTCTAGACTCAGAATCCAGCCCAAAGAACTGGATTATAGAACATTCATGATAAAGCATCTTCTTGGTATTTCTAGTAGATGAGTTTCTTTGGGTGGAGTCTAAAATTAATCCACATTATACTGAATCCCATTACATCATTAGTCACAGTAGAGAGAGGTTTTAAGGTATCATATTCATTTTTTAGTACTAGTAAGACTATTCCTGGGTTTTTCCCAGGAAGATGGACCCAGCAAGAAAAGAGTAGTGATAGTGAGCAAAATCATAGACCTGGCGATGGACGAAACCTTAGAGTTTCATTTTATAGACGTGGAAAAACAATATCCCAGAGAGGTTCAGACTCACCTAATGTAACAAAGATTTAAAATGCTAAGTTAAGATTTGAATTCAAGTTCTGTGACACAAAATCCATCATTTTCTACTTGTAAACATAATTTTTACTCTAAACTTAACGAATGACAAATAAAATTAGTATTTCTACATACAAACTAGAACAGAAAATATATACAAAACCACAGCTTGCTTTTCATCAAATTCCTGCAAAGCTGAGTATAGCCAAAACCAGACTAAAATGTAATTGGGAAATGTTCAACAAAATAAATTTAAAATACAATACAACATCAGTAATGTTAATTTGTGGTTTTCTAAATCAGCTTAGGGCTGCTAGGTGGCACAGTCATAGACCTCTGTTCCTGGAGTCAGGAAGATTTGAATTCAAATATGGATTCATTCACTTACTATTTGTGTGACATTGGACAGGTCACTTAACCCTCTTTGCCTCAGTTTCTTCATCTATAAGATGAGCTGGAGAAGGAAATGGCAACCCTCTCCAATATCTTTACCAAGAAAACCCCAAATGGGGTCACAAAGAACTGAGCATGACTGAACAACAAAGTCAACATGTTGCTGGAGGTATTCATTACTGCTTTTAAGTATATAACAAGTATGTTTAAGTATATGAGTATATATGTAAATGACATCTTTTAATATATAAGACTTGAATACTTTTTAAGTATATAATCATTTTCAAAACTGTTTTACTTGTGTTTTCTTCTGGATTTTTTCTTTAAAAAAACCTTCCATGACTCTTTTTTTCTATTTTTTTCTAGCTTTCCTGTCTCTGTCTGTTTGTCTGTCTCTGTCTGACTCTCTGCCTGTCTGTCTCTCTCTCTTTCCGTTCCCCCCAATTGAAAGAAAAAAAACAAAGCCTTTGTAACAAATAAGCTTAGCCAAGCAAAACAATTTCCAGAAATATATCTCATTCTACGTCTTAAGTCCATCACCTCTGTTAGAGGTGAGTAATATGTTTGAGCAGTGGTCCACTGGAATCTACACAAACCACAAACCATACCACACACACAACCACACACATAATCACGCACAACCACACGCACTTGCCAAAGATACTGGATCCCTATCCTTTCTTTCCAAGGTAAGAGCACATACCATAGTGTCTTCTATCTACACTTAACATAAGGACACCAGACCTGAACTCCTCTGAAATTTTATTTCCAAATATTTGAAAGCTGAGACGGCTTCTTCTCAAAAGGAGAAGAGGAAGAATAACAATGACGAAAAGGAGGAGGAAAAGACAATAATCTGACTGCCTAAGTTCATTCAAATATTTCATTAAGATCTCTAAGTTCCTAAGATTTTATCATTCTCTTCTCAGCCATAAATTTCAGCAAGACCCTTCAGAACAAGATAACCCCCTGGGGAGTAAGGTCTACTTCACTTTTGTATTTATATCTCAGAGAATCAGCAGCATGTCTGGCACTAAGGAAACACTAACAAATGCTTCTTACTTCATTAATAGGGGGTGAAATAGCAGCCAATGAATTATCTTCCATAGCTATATCACCAGGTACAGCAGGGATTCTCAATCTTTGTGTCAGGGGCGTCTCTTACCAGCCTATGGATCCCTTATCAGAATGATATTTTTAAGTACATAAAATTTAATGTATAGGATTACAAAGGAAACCAATTTTATTAAATACAGATATTTAACTATTCAAGGAAAAGGTTCTCAGGCCCCAGGGTAAGAACTTCTAACCTAGTATGTCATGGTTCTTGTGTGTATGCGTATATATGTGGATGTATGTGTGTGTACATAATATAATAATTTTAAAATAATTAATAAAATATTATATAATAGTATCTAATAAAATATGTGTAATACTATAATAAAATAATCTACTTAATACTGTCATTCAGTTCTGCAGTTGAAGAAATCTGTGTAAAATATTGGAGATGAAAAGATGAATCAGACATAGTCCCTGACCTCAGGATACATATTATCTTTTACGGAAGGTAAAATCAGATATAAACACACTAACTGATACAAATTAGCCAATAAATTCTAAGGGAAGGTTGGTGAAATGAGCTATGGGAAATTTGGGGAAGGAGTGATCACTCTGATCTGGGATGATCAGGAATGACTTCCTAGATGAAAGATTACCTGGTTTTGGACTTGAAAGCAAGAAGTGTACAGTAGGGATCCATTCCAGGCATGAGGAATGCTGTGAGCAAATACACAGAAGCTGGAAACAGAAGAATGGTAATTAGCTGAAACTGAGTAGGATATGGGGTATGAAGATTATTATGAGTTTAAAATGGAAAGATAAATTGGACCCAGAGAGTGGAGGACCATATGTTGCTTGGTAGTAAGTGGGGATTAAATGATAGTAAAAAGGCAGCTAGCTGATGCTGTGGATAGACCACTGGCCTTGGAATCAAGAAGACTCATCTTCATGAGTTCAAATCTAGCCTCAGACACTTATTAGCTGCATGGCCCTGGGCAAGTTACTTAACCCTGTTTGCCTCAGTTTCCTCATCTGTAAAATGAGCTAGAAAAGAAAATGGCAAACTACTTCAGTATCTTTGCCAAGAAAACCCCAAATGGGGTCTAAAAGGGTCAGACATGACTGAAAAATGACTGAATAACAACAAAAGTAAATGGGAAGTCATTGATGGTTTCTGAAGAGAGTGACAAAATCAGAACATTGCATTAGGAAGATTATTAGGAAGTGTTGTGAAGGATGGGTTAGAGATGAGACCAGAGACATGATTTTATATTTTTAAATCATTCTCAGTTACCTCATCTATAAAATGAAGGGGTTGAATTTGATGGCCTTCCAGGTCTAAAGATCCCTTCTAGGTCTAAAGCAACAATCATATGAGACCAGTGATTTCTTAATGAATTCTACATCAAAAATGCATTTCAAACTCTCAGAAATTCCCAGTTAGGGACTGCTAGGTGGCACAGTGAGTAAAGCGCCACCCCAGAGTCAGGAGGACCCGAGTTCGGTTCTGGCCTCAGACACTTAACACCCACACAAAAAAACTAGCCATGTAACCTTGGGCAAGTTACTTAACCCCAATTGCCCTCCAAAAAGGAAAGAAAGAAAGAAAGAAAGAAAGAAAGAAAGAAAGAAAG
>NW_027186492.1:544312-576494 GCF_028583685.1 Petaurus breviceps papuanus | reverse complement strand
AAGGAAGGAAGGAAGGAAGGAAGGAAGGAAGGAAGGAAGGAAGGAAGGAAGGAAGGAAGGAAGGAAGGAAGGAAGGAAGGAAGGAGGGAAGGAAGAAAGGAAAGGAAGGAAGGAATCCCCAGTTAGCAAAATGCTTATTGAGCCATGTTGTGTTTTCTCATCTATGTACATGTTATCTTCTGCCCCCAATTTCATTACAACCTCTTCTCAAAAGCAGGAGCTCGTTTGTTGTTTTTCTTATTTTTTTGTTGTCGTTCTATCTCCTTGAGGCTGAACACTTAGTAGGTGGCTCCAAGAAGGTATAGATTCACAGCAGTCAAACCCCAGAAAAACCTTCTTGGCAGACAAGTTAAACCAGATTGAGGGTTATGGATAGGTCTCACAACCATTGGTGAGTTAGGAGGATGCCTACCCCAAGCATGTCAAGACTCCCCCAGTGGAATGGGTGGATGAGAACAATTTGTTCCAATGGCCAATAAAGGTGGCTGAAGCAGGATCAGTGGAGTGCTTAGAGCCTGGTCAGACGTCAAAGACTCCAAAGTTATCCACTGCATCTCGGTCCTCTAGACTTTTGTCTTTCCATCAAATTTCAGTGACTCTGGAAGAGATAGTGAGGCTGATGACTTTGTGCAACTCTGCCTCACTTAAATCCAATTCTCAAAGCAAGTCAAGATTTCACACCATGATGTCATTGGTTCTCTTTGAAAATGAAGGATGAACAATAACAATTGAACAAATCATCATTGGATTTACTGGGGCATGCATAGTTGAAAAAACATTTATCTTAGAGTCAGAAGACAGGAGTTGGGGTCCCAGCTCTGCCGATTACAGGCTACACAACTTTAAACAAGTCACACTAACTTTCTAAGCATTAGATTCCTTCCTCTGTAAAACTGGATGTAAAGATCTCTAAGGTCCCCTCCGGCTCTAATGGGCTATGATTCTAGTCTCAGCTGACTTGAAAACATGATATGCACATTGAGCACCAACAGTGGGCTGTCTATACTCATCAACATGATACCACACTCCCTTTCCCAGGGGGCTCCTAATCAAAAGAATAACATTTATATGTTCTCTGAGAAAAGCATATAACACTAAATTATTCTTTTTACTGTTCTTTGAACCAGGAATAACTTCTATATGTTGCCAATTATATGCAAACATTGTGAAGGAAAATAAATATTCAAAGGAACAGTTGATTGTGGTTGTAAGACCCCTATTCATTACCTAGATGGAGGCAGGTCTCTAAGGTTAAATCTCCAAAACCCACTGAACCACTGATTCCTGAATTGGCAATGAATATCTACTAGCTCAAAAGATTCATCTGCCTTCAAGTCATATAATGAGGGATTTGAATTGGATGGTCTATTAATTCTATGAGCTTTCTTTTCTCATGTATATAGTTATTTCTCTTTTGCTCTCCCATCCCACATGGTGCCAAATCTCACCTTTGTTGCTGCTTAACTTTGTTCTAGTATCATCAGCTTAAACCTTGTGCCTGTTGCTTTTCATAATCAGGATCCATTCTCCAGTTATCTTATATTCTTATGGTCACTGGTGCTTCTCTCTTTCCTTTTTTTCTTTTTCTTTTCCTTTTCTTTCTTTCTTTCTTCTTTTTTTTTTTTTGGAGGGGGGAAGGTAGGGCAGTTGGGGTTAAGTGACTTGCCCAAAGTTACATGTCTAGTTTTGTGTTAAGTGTCTGAGGTCAGATTTGAACTCAGGTCCTCATTCAACAATAAATATTTAAAATGTAATGTTATCTAACAGTTTTTTTGTGGTAACAAAGAATTGCAAGTTGAGGGAACGCCCATCAATTGGGGAATGACTGAACAAGTTGTGGTATATGAATGTAATGAAATACTATCATGCTATAAGAAATGATGAGCAGGCAGATTTAGAAAAACCTGGAAAAAAACTACATGAACTGATGCTGAATTAAGTGAGCAGAACCAGGAGAACCTTGTATGCAGTAACAGCAACATTGTGTGATGATCAACTATAATAGACTTAGCTCTTCTCAGCAATACAATGACCCAAGACAATTCCAAAAGACTCATGATGTGAAAATGTTATCCACATCCAGAGAAAAAACTATGCAGATCAAAACATACTATTTTCACTTTTTCTGTTTTTTGTTTTCATAGTTTTTCCCATTTGTTCTGTTTCTTCTTTCATGACATGATTAATATGGAAATATGTCGAACATAATTGCACATGTGTAACTTGTATCTGATTACTTGCTGTCTTGGGGAGGAGGGAAGGGAGAGAAGGAAGGAAAAATATTGGAATTAAAAATCCATTTAAAAAGCATATTGAAAACTATCTTTACATGTAATTGGAAATATAAAATACTATTTACAAAAATAATATTATTTATGTTTGATTGTGTTTTATTTTTGTTAAATATTCCCCAATTATATTTTATTTTGTTTAGGAAGTATTTGGGAGTGTTGAGGGTCACACGAGGGCCACTTGTTAGACATCTCTCATTTATATATCCCTGTCCAAGCCTTAAGTTAACTTGTTTGTGATAATATATGGGTACACATATTGATAAATAGCATATCTTAGCACAGTGGCCAAGAAATCAACAAGACCTGGGTTGAAATCTGACACATCCCAGCTATGTGACTTTGAACAGATCCAGTATCTTCGTCTGTAAAATGGTGTTAAGGTACTTATATAATTGGCTAATAGGGTCACTATGAAACTCACAGGAGATGATATGTATAAAGTCCTTGGTAAACTGTGAAGTGCTATCTGACATGGATTACTAGTCTACTCTTTGAACAAGAGGAAGAACCAGGTATTGTATAGTACAGAGAACCTACCTAGTCAATAAGACTTCAATAAGAGTTGTCAATAAGAGTTCAAGTTCTGCTTCTGACACTTTTTGACCATGGATTTCTCAATTGCCCCTCCAGGCAATGTTCTAGAACTATCATTTAAAGAGCAGCTGTCACTCAGCATGGGTAGAAGGATTTTCCATCTCTAACAATCAAATCACAGGTCATAACAATTGTTAAAACAAAGATAACCTAATTATTGCGGACGCTGCTGAGAGGTCTTCTATTTCATATAACTGGATTTGAGTCAGCCACTGCCAAACTTTTAACCTTTTAGTCTTTGGTAATATAATAAAAACCAAAATAAATTTATTCCATTTTTCTTCTGTTCTTCCAGTTTTATCTTGGGGTAAGTTGTCTTAGTTGAGTCCAACACTAAAGTTTCTATCAATTCTTTGCCCTTCCACCATTTTGTGATGTTTCATAAAGGAATGCTATTTATGTTCTTCCATGATATTTTACAGATCAGTTTAAATTCTAAACCAGTCTCTCTATTAGGCAGAGAAATCAAAGGTTAAGTTATATAAGGCAGTATCTGGGCTTTCTTGTTCTCAGCATGATAGCAAATGTTTCCCATTGGTTAACTGCAATAGGAAATGATGATAGGATGTCTTTTTTTTTTTCTCTGCTCTTTATTTTTTGACATTTATTGTTGGTTTGAATAGGTCAGGTTGGAGTTATTATAATCAAAGGCGGTGTGGTACAATGATAAAAGTGCTGGATTTGGAATCAGAGATCCTAGGTTCAAGTACCAGCTCTGATATTTACTGATTGTTTAACCTTAGGTAACAATAACTAATAATAGCTAACATTTATATAGCACTTTACTATGTGTCATGAACAGTGCACACAGTAAGTGTCTAAGGCTGTATTTGAATTCAGGTCTTCCTGAGTCCAGGCTCAGGACTCTATCCACTGGACCACCTACCTGTCCCAAGTCACATGACCTCTGTTTCCTCATCTATAAGATGAGGGGATTGGAGTAGATGATCTCTGATCTCTGAAGTCCTTTCTATCTCTAGATCTGGGATCCTGATTGCCCAGTGTCCTTTTCTTATCTTTATCCTTTCTTCTAAATCAGTGTCTATTTTAACCTTTGCTCTAGCTTGGCAGCTAAGTGGAGTGTTGGGCCTAGAGTCAGGAAGACTCATCTCCCTGAGTTCAAATCTAGGACACTTACTAACTGTGTCATTGACCCTGGGCAAGTCATTTAACCCTCTTTGCCTCAGTCTCCTCATCTGTAAAATGAACTGAAGAAGGAAATAGCAAACCATTCCAGTATCTTTGCCAAGAAAATCCCAAATGGGGTCATGAAGAGTCAGACATCATTGAAAAATGTCTGAATGACAACAACAACAAAAAAGATTCTTAGCGTTTTTGTGTCATGAACCCTTTTGACAATCTAGGGAAGCCTATGGATATATTTTAATGTAATATATTATGTTGTTATATTAAATTATGTTACATTCTATTCTATTATGGTATAGTATGGTATATTACATTAATTATATTATATTGTATTAATTATATTATATTACATTACATTATATTGTATTACATTATGTTGCATTGTATTGTATTATGTTATGTTGTGTTGTGTTATGTATGATGTAAGGTAACAATATAACGCAATGCAATGTAATACAATACAATCATACAATATGATATATGATACAATGCAATATAATATGACACATATAGTATGTCATACATACAATATAATATAAATGCACAAAACAAGTTCACAGACCCCAGGTTAAGAACTCCTGTTCTAAATAGTCAACAATCTTGACTCTAACACTAAAAAAGAAATTATTTCCATCTACTTCCTGTCTGTGAAGAAAGAATGTTTTCCTTTTTTCTTTTCAATGCTATCCTGCCCACTGAAAAACATCACCAAGAAAAATTGCTGTGTGTGTTTGAGTAGTTTAAACTAGGACACTGAAATGCCAGTGGCTCATTTGGCCTGACTACAAAAGGACACAGGCAAATGTTTCACCAACATCCTGCAGGGGGACTGAATGAGTTAGTCCACTTCTTTTTCCCTGATGATGGTAGTTAAGTCCTGATGTCTTCTGGCCCGGACAAAATACCACATTAAACCCCTATCCCAAGCAGTAACTGTTGAAAAGTTGTTTTCTACCAGAAAAAGAGATGTGAAGAATTTCAATGAGGCCCACAGGTTTTCTTTTCTTTTTTCCCTTTCACCTTCAGACTTCTTGAAACTGCAGGTAAAGAAAGGGGCTTGTATTGTAAAGTTGATATTGTAAAGTCACATTGACCTATGCAAATATTTGAAAGCTAGTCTTAGGAGTGAGCCTTAGAATATTCCTTACATCCACACAATCTGGTGTAATTGGGATTTCCATCTCCCTTAAAATATGTGGATTCCAGGGAAGGCAAGCTCATTTGGTGTCTTTGTTTTTTATAGAGTGTTTATATTGTAAAGGTTTCCACAGGCTTCCCTGAGAGACGCAAATCGCAAATCGTACAAATGTCCTTTTGTCATTCATAAGAAGGTCTGGATCCCTTGAGCTGATTAGGTGTTCTCAGCAGCCAGGGCTATCAGGAAATGCCAGGTTACCCGCAAATATTTCAGGAGTCCTGGAAATTCTCTAATGGATTAATGAAATACACCAGCACACAGTTGTTACAGGGAGAAGTAGACCCAGAGGGCAGGGAGGTATTTATTCTGTGGGACCCCAGTGTGTTGGAGGTCCAGGAAAGGGGCACCTTATCCAGTCTGGGGCTCTACCCTGGGGTATCCAGGGACCCTGCCTGGAGAAAGATAACGTTTGTTTGACCTTCCCACATCTTTCCAGGAATCTCAGAGAGAGAATGTTATTACAAGGTGCACATCAGGTAATGGAACCTATAAAGATTCTCTTAGATTATCTTCCTGCCACAAACCTCCTTCTACCTACTCCCTCCATCCCCCACCACATGAACCCCCACTGCCTCCATGCAGGCCTGCAAAAGAGCCCCAGGTTTTCCTTACCAGTTGGTTTCACCTCTGACCACAAGATATTTTCCAACATATCCATTAGTCCTGGCTTGGTGCCAGGGCTGTAGGGACACAGAGTTTCTGTTCAGAGTAGAGAAGATGTGGGGCCATGCAAACACACACACACACACACACACACACACACACAAGAGGCAGAGAGAGAAGAGACAAAGAGAGGCTGAGAAGGGGGTAGGAAAGATAGAGACAGATCAAGAAACAGACAGAGACAGAGATGGGATGAGGAAATGAGACAAAAAAAAGAAGTGTTAGAACAGGGTGGGGAACCTTGAGGCCTTAAGGCCACATGTGGCCTTCTAGATCCTTGGGTGCCACCTTTTGACTGAGTTCAACTTTTACAGAACAAATCCTTTTATTAAGGGGTTTTGTTCTGTGAAGTCAACTGGCTGCACTTAAGGACCTAGAGGGGATTTGTTCTGTGAGGTTTGGATTCAGGCAAAGGGCCACAATTGAGGACCTAGGGCTCTATATGTGGCCTTGAGGCCACAGGTTCCCCACCCCTGTTTTAGAAGCTCTGGATTAGCAAATTTAATTGATTAGCAGATGTAATTGATTAAGATTTAAACACACAGATCCAGAGGTAGTGCCCTTCAAAATATTTGTTCTCGAAGATGCACGATTGATTTAGTTTTCCCCTATGTGAATATTTCAGGGGTATGGAACCAGGAGAGGGAAATCAACAAACATTTATATAGTGTCTACTACACGCCAGGCACTGTTCTTTAGAAATATGATCTCACTTGACCCTCATAACAACCCTGTGAGGTAGATGCTGTTACTATTTCCATTTTACAGTTGAGGAAACTGAGGCAAACAGAGGTTAGCGATTGTGAAGCTCACACAGGTAAGTAAAGGAGTCTGAATTTGAACTCAGGTCTTTCTGACTCCTGGTTCAGTCACCCAGCTGCCTCAATTTTTGCTTGATTTAGAGAAAGGAGAGATTTATGGGTATTCTTAAGGCACAGATCTTACAATTTTGTTGTCCTGCTCAAGAAATTTCAATGGATCCCTATTACTTTGAGGATAAAATGCAAAATCCTGAGGCTGACAACACAACCCTCACAACTAAGCTCTAGTCTAGTCTAGATTTTTTTTTACATTACCACTCTACCCCTCACATTCTGTATTCCAATTAAACTGCCTAACATGGTATTCCCCATTCCTAGTTTCCATATCTCACTTCCATGCCTGAAATGCTCTCTCTGCCCACTTTCACATCTTGGAATCCCTAGTTACCTTCATAGCTCAGATCCAGTGCCATGTCCTAAAAATGGCCTTTTCTAGTGTTGCAGGAGCTTCCCATTTCCTAGCCTGAGTTCCTTGAAAGCCCAGGGCGAATCTTCCCCACCATGATATCTGTAAGACTAGAAGTCCAAAAGTGAGTAGCCAGAGTGAAAGGAAAAGAAATTTATTAGTGCACTAAGGAAGATTGCTTGGGTTACTTTGGGCTTCAACCCTTAGGGTACAGATTGCGTTTTTTATAGCTATGTACAAAGGTACATAGTCAATCAGTGGCTTTCCAAAGCTTAATGGAAATGGGGAAAGTGTACAAGCCTTGGGTTCCCATTAGTTGCTAAAGGTGAGGTTTGTTCCTATCGGAAAAGCCTTTCTCAGTGGTTAGTCTTATCAGACTTCCCGTGTTGGCAGGAAATCTCTAAAACAGAACCTTTCTTATTTGTCTTGTTTATCCATCAATAGGGACATAAGTACAAAGCCCAAAGTTCTGTTTCCTTTGTCTCAGAGGTTACTTGATTTGAGAAGAATGTTTTCCCCAAATTCACAGTATTCAAGTTCATTTACCTCCTCCACATATTCCCCACTCCAAAATTACTTTTGTGAGGTAACTAGGTCGCCTAATGACCTAAGTGCTAAACTTGAAGCCATAAAGTTTGGAGTTCAAATCCATCCTTAGTTACTTGTGTGACCTTGGGCAAATCACTTAACTTTTCTATGCCTTAGTTTCCTTATCTATTAAATGGGAATAAAAACCTTTCCAGGGTTATTGTGAGGATAAAATGAGGTATTATTTGTAAAGTGCTTTGAAAATCTTCAAGTGCAGGGCTGGCTAGGTGGTGGAGTGAATAGAACACCGGCCCTGGAGCCAGCAGGACCTGAGTTCAAACCCAGCCTCAGACACTTGACACAAATACAAGCTGTGTGACCTTGGGCAAGTCACTTAACCCCAATTGCCCTACCTTCCTCCCTCCAAAAAACAAAAAAAGGAAAAAAAATATTTAAAAAAAAGAAAATCTTCAAATGCCATATAAATGCTAGCTATTATTAAATTATAACTGCCACCTATTTTATATATTTTGTACCTACTTATATTTGTATATGCTATTTCTTCCCAATTTAATGTAAGCTCCTTGAGGGCAGGAACTGCTTGATTTTGTCTTTATGTCTAGCACTTAGCAAAGTGCCAAACACATAATGGGGACTTAACAAATGTTTGCATTCTTTGTATCACCAGGTGCCTAGCACAGTGCCTGCCACACAGTAGGTACTTAATAAATTTTTGTTCACTGGCTGATGGATTGTTGAACTGAATTAAAGAGATACCTGAAATCTAGATTTTTCCCCCCAAAGATTTACTCAGTGCACTGATTTTCCGTTTTATGCCTCATACAAATAGAGCTAGACTAACTTAGGCCTTTTATGTGCTTAAATGAATTTGAACAAGAGAAGGGATGAAGGAAAGTATTATTTAGGAAGATATAAGACTTGGATGACTGACACATTTGCACAACTCTGCCTTACTTAAATCTAATTCACATGCAAGTCAAGCTATCACTCCATGATCTCATTGGCCCTCTTCATAAAGGAAGGATGAACAACAACAGTGTAATTACCACCAAGAAGAGAAAGAATAAGATGTAGTAGAGAGAAAAAAAAAAACATTGAATTTGGAGTCAAGAGATTCTGGGTTTGAATCCTAACTCTGCTATCTATTACATTTGTAATCTTGGGCAAATTGCTCAACCTAGCTTGACTTCAGTTTATTCATCTATAAAAGAGAGTAGGTGAAGGAGTGAGATTAGATGGTGTCTAAGAGGCCCTTCCACGTCTAAATCTATGATTCTGTGTTTCTAACAAATCCCGAACCTGGCCTGTATCAATTTTTTCCCACCTTGGACCCAGTCCCATGACAGCTGTTTTCTTCTATAGATATTAGGGAAAAGCTTTGACCCTCAAGAGTTTAGCTTCTCACAGGAACTAATAACCTCACACAATCCCTACTTCTCTCTCTACTGACATACATTCTTTATTTTCTGAAATATATTCTTTTTTTTTGGAGGGGGGGGGGGAGGTTATTGGTGTTAAGTGACTTGCCCAAAGTCACACAGCTAGTTAAAGTGTCAAGTGTCTGAGGCTGGATTTGAACTTAGGTCCTCCTGACTCCAAGGCTGGTGCTCTATTCACTGTGCCACCTTGCTGCCCCCAAAATATATTCTTAATGAGGAATAGGCACTAAATCTTTATATAGATCTATTTTGTCATGAAACTGGCTCTAGTCTATAGGTCTGGAGCCTAAAAGAAATCAGGACAAAACTCATGAGAATTGGAGAACAAGTCTGTTCCCTTTCAATGTCGCACAATAGATAGAGCCCTGGGTTAGGAGTCAGGAAGACCTAAGTTTAAATCCATCCTTACACACTTATTAGCTGTGTGATCCTGGGCAACTCATTTTACTTCTGTATGCTTCAGTTTCCTCATCTGTAAAATAGGAATGACAATAGCATCTATTCCCCAGGGTTGTTGGGATAATCAAATGAAACAATATTTGTAAAATGTTAATCACAGGGTCTGGCACACAGGAGTCAAGTGCTTGTTGACTTGTTGACTTGGTAGCCATGAATCTATGTCACAAGATCAGTGTGACATTAGCTGGTATGGTGTGAATCTTCATGAGAGAAGCACAGCATGAAATAAAGAAGACAGACCACCCCAGTAAGTTGCAGTTGTATAAGGAGATGGGCAGCCTGATATTAAGGGAGTCTATCCCATACCCTCTTACTATGGTAGAAGACTTCTAGTGCCCTTGAGTGGAATGGAAAAGGCATAGAGTGGTACGCAAGGCAGGTAACTACTAGAAGAAAGAAACAAGTGACTGTCGTGGGACAAAGCCCCGTTCCCCCATCCTAGTTACTACTCTTGAATTGAGCTTGGTCTTGAAGGCTGAATAGATGTTGGACAGGAGAGTAAAGGCCTCTTACAGGCAAGAGAGTAGCATGAACAAAGTCATAGAGATAGTAGTGGTCAGAGTTCTGAGGGCCAGTGATTAGATCAGCTGATCTGGAGTGAATTTTGCTCTGTCTTTCAAAGCTGTCTCTCCTCCCTTTCCTTCAGAAATATTAACCTTTGGTGGTAAAAGAGACCTGACTGAGTCTCCCACCTAGTATTTATATACTTACAACTTTTCTTCTTTGGGGTTCAGTAAGTTTCTGTCTATTCCTTTTCCCAATTTCCTCTTAGTGTCTTTTACTCCCAATCTTCCAAGAAGTTTTCCTCCAGGAAAAGTAATGGCCCCAAAAAACTTTTTGCTTAAGCTACAATTGACCCAAGTAGCTATCCAGCTTTAATGTTCAGTCTGAGAGAGAGAGAGAGAGAGAGAGAGAGAGAGAGAGAGAGAGGAAGTAAAGAGGCTTTGCTTTTCACAGGAAGAGTTAAACGCAATAAGTTCAAAATATCTATAATCCCAGTGATATTATATAGGCTTCTTGCTTCTCTTCTACCTGGTTATTGTTTTTGTTTGTCCTTCATTTTCAAAGAGAACCATGACATCAGGGAGGTGGTATCATGATATGCAGGCGAATTGGATTTAAGTGAAGCAGGGCTGTACAAAGTCACCAGCCTCACTTTCTCCTCTAGAGACATCTGGGTCCAGTCCTGAGATATTGATCAAGACAACTGGTGCAATACCTGTGAAATGAAGACATAAGGTCATTGAAGTCAAAAGGAACCTTAAAAGGTATCTAGACAAATTGACTCACACTTTGCAAAATCCTAAAAAGATGCCTTAAGAAAATAAAAACATAAAATAAATTTAAAATATGAGGAATTAAGAGAAATACAGGAAGATATATGAACTCATACAGAACAAAGTAAGCAGAACCAGGAAAATAACACACACATTAGCTACAATAATTCAATCCAAATGATCAATAAAAACAAAGCTGAATGTGTAGGGCAGTTAGGTGGCACAGAACACTGGGCTTGGAATCAGGAAAACTCATCTTCATGCGTTCAAACCCAGGCTCAGACACTTACTAGCTAGGTGCCCCTGGGTAAGTCACTTAACCGTATTTGCCTCAGTTCCTCTTCTGCAAAATGAGCCAGAGAAGGAAGCAGCAAACCATTCCAATTTCTTTGCTTAAGAGAACCCCAAACAGGGCCACAAAGAATTGGACAAGACTGAAAAAACAATTAAATAATAAAAATAATTTCTAATCATAAAGACCAAACTTGTTCCAGAGAAGAGATGAGAAAATTAACTTTCACTGGAAAGGCAGGAAACTACAGGTGTTAAATGCTACATATATTATCATGAGCAATCCCTATGTTGGTTGGTTTTTGCTTAACTGTTTTTCTTTGTAATGAAGAAAACAGATGTATCCAGAATTTTTTTACATATATAAAAAGAAAAATCATCAAGAAAAAGAGAGGAAAGGAAAAGAGGAAAAAAGAAGGGAGAAGGAGGAGGGATTCAAGAAGTAAAGGTTAACCCCTTGCAGACTCAGGAGAAGCATAAATATGACAGTTGTTTGGGCTTTGGTCATATACCTTGTGCTGATTGACTTACGGTTACCGTTGGCTGTTGCTTTGGGAGCTTTGGTCCAACCAAGGACAGACTGAGACTAAAATAAAAAAGGCAAACTCTCAGGGATGTAAAGTACCTTCCCACCTATAAATCCTCCAAAACTATTTACTGAGAACTAGAAGAGAGAGTGGATATAGGATATATGGCTGAGACTAAACTTATATTGAACCCTGGTTGAATCTAACCTCTCCAGTATAAAATTCATCAATGTTTCAGTCAGAAAGAAAGAGGTTCTAGGACATTTGATTGAGATCCCACTATGTGTTTGAGATTGTTTGGACCTATAAAACAAAATCTCTGTCATCAAGACCTTCATGGATACAATGGCACCACTGGATAGGGATCCAAACTGAGAGTGGGGGTGGTAGTGATTAAGCTGCAATCTCTGCTATGGGGAAACTGAAATTGAGCTTCCTGCCTCCTTTTGTGTGCTTCTCCCTCTATTCGATTGTAAGCTCCTTTAGGGCAAGGACCATCTTTCCTTTTATTAATTAGCACAGGTGCCTAGCACATTGTAGGCACTTAATAAATGTTGATTGGATTGGATTGATGGATTGCTTGAGTTCCTGGCTGCCAAGAGGGGGCTAAACCCACCTGGGTCAAGCCACAGCTCCTGGAAAAATTGGGAGTGAGATTGAATCCATGAGAGGTTGCTGCACTTCCAGTCTAAAGGAGGAAGGGAGACCTAGTCTCAAAAATATAAAATAAAAGGAACTAGGGCCAATATCTCTTCCATGTCAAATGCTCTATGGTTTCTATTTGAGGAGAAGAGACTAAGACAAATGATCTTCCATTGATAGGTCAATAGTAGAAGCATTGTTTCTAAGGAGGAAGTCAGATGAGGGAGGCCTACTTAAGCCTTATGGGGTAACTTTGAGTTGGACCTTTAAAGATGAGTAGGATCTGATGGGAGTGGAGGAAGGTCAGTTCAGCTGAGGGGAAGAAACTGAATAAAGGGTCAGAGGCAGGAAATCAGAATGTTAATTCTTGGTTCAGAGAGAAGTCCAGTCTGGTGAGACTTTACCTGGGTGTTATGTGTTTGAGGAATAATTCCGAGATCATACAATCATAGATTCAAAGATGGAACTCTTGAAGGCCATCTGTTCCAACCTCCTCATATTATAAACAATAAAACTGATGCCTAAGTGAAATGACTTGTCCTAGGTCACACAGCTAATATTGGGTACAAAAAAGATTCAAACTCAGATGCTCTGACTCTGAGACTAGTGTTCTTTTTACTCTGTCTTTCCAATTCAATTCAACAATCCTCTATTCATTACCTACCATGTGCCAGGGAATTGTGCTGAAAATAATCCCTGTGTTCCACAAGCTTATATTTTTCAGATAAAACCAATACCCAAGATAGTTCCTCCCATTAATCCACCAAGTATTAATTTTCCTTGAAAGGTTCCCTGAGACCTGACTTGCCCCTACCTTCCTTGAGTCAGCTTCCTGCTCACCTAAAAAAGTCTCACTCTGATGGAGTCAGGGCCCCCCTGACTTGGTGGATGTCTGATATGAATCACAGCCTGCTCTGCTGATCAGACTCATTTCTAAATTGGGACAAAGAGAGCTAAATCTGTAAAAGCCAAATATCACCATATATTTGTTTTCCTTTCCTTCCTTAGGGCTAAGTAAATCTCCCTTTATGAACAGTTCAATGACTTACGAGCTTCTTGTTTCATCCCAAAATTGAAATTGAACAGGATGCCAGCATCAAACCTACCCCTAACAATAGAGAAAATGTCATTTATACAGATAATTAAATATTATTGGGTCTGTTTCCCAAGATCATCAGGAAGAAAGGAAAAGAACCTATACATTCTGAAATAATTATAGCAGCTCTCTTTGTGGTGACAAAGAACTGGAAATCAAGGGGATGCCTATCAGCTGGAGAATAGTTGAACAAGCTGTGGTGTATAATTGTGATAGAATAGTATTGTTCTGTAAGAAATGATAAGCTGGTTGATTTTAGAAAAACATGGAAAGACTTGCATGAAATAACAAAAAGTGAAGAGAGCAGAACCAAGACAATGTTGTCAATAGTAACAGCAATATTGTTCGAAGAATAATTGTCTACAATTGAGTTATTCTGAGTACTATAAATACTCAAATTAACTATAAAGGACCTGTGAAGGAAGATGCTATCCATCTCTAGGGAAAGGACTGATAAATAGAAGTATACATAGTATGGTTTTACATAAATTCATAAATCTGTGTCAAATGGTGGCCTTCTAGCATGCAGGGTAAGGAGAGAGGGAGGGAAACAGTTCAGAACTTAAAATGTAAACAAAAATATAATAAAAAAAATTTTTAATCCAACATATACAAGAAAGACATAAAGCAATTTCAGGAGGAATTAATGCTTGCTTTACCCTTTTCTTCCAGTCTTACAACTCAAGTGCAAAGATAAGTACTTCTACAACATGCCCTTTTAAACCACTTTCCTCCTTTTCCCTCCCTACTATCTAAACCACCCCTATGGATACCACACTCCAGATTCGTTAGTAGGTGAAGATTTAGCACAAGTAACTACATATAAAATAAATGTCATTTGGACAAGGCAATCTGTGGCCTAAAACATCATGGTGGCAAGTTAAGATAAAAGGAGAAATGTTTGAAGAGAGAAGATGGAAAGATTCTCTTTGAATCAGATTGACTTTTCAAAGTCAAGAGATATAAGCTGTTGCCTCAGACGAACTCTCACATTATAGTACTAAGGCCTTAGCAGGCTGGTCAGTTATAATGACTTTCGGACTGGGAGTCAGAACCCCTGATTTCTAGTACAAGGTCTGCCCCTTGCTACATTTCTGAGCTGGGTCAAACAACTTCACTACTCTCTATCTCAATTTTCTCATTTGCATAATGAAGCGTTAGACTAGAATCAATAGGAATTCTTAATCTTGGATCCGTGTGCTTTTTCAGTAGTTTCATAATTTTATGTCAGTATAATTGGTTTCCTTTCTAGTGCTGTATACATAATCCTCTAAGGGACCCACAGGCTTCATCGGACTGAAAAAGGGGAGACATAACACAAAAAAATGGTTAACAATCCTTGGAATATATGATCTCTTACAGTTCTAAAATTTTTAATTCCATTAAATTCCATCAAACCATTGAAGTAGGTTAAAAAAGGAAAGATAGAGAGATAGAAAGATAGATGATAGACAAATAGATACAGATAGATGATACAGACAAATATAGACAGAAAGATAGACAGACAGGCAGACAGATGATGATAGATAGATAGATAGATAGATAGATAGATAGATAGATAGATAGATAGATAGATAGATAGATAGATAGATGGATAGATGGATAGATGGATAGATGGATGGATAGGTGATAGATAGATAGACAAACAGACAGACAGAGCATTTGTTAAGAGTTTATTATGTGGAGAGTAGGTGGTGCAGTGAATAGAGCACTGGCCCTGGAGTCAGAAGGACCTCATTATAAATCTATCCTCAGACATCTAACACCTACTAGTCGTATGACCTTGGACAAGTCACTTCACCCCAACTGCCTTGCCTTCCTCCCTCCAAAAAGCAAAAAAAAAAAAAGGAAAAGAAAAAAAAGAAAAAGAGTTTATTATATGCCAGGCATAATAGAGGCAGGCATTTAAGAATTATTGGTCTGGCAGTTGTGTGTGGTATGCAAGCCCTTTCATAGTAAGCCAAGCATCCTGTTGACATATACTCCCACACACAAATTTCTCCAGTTGGAGCTCACCTGTCCTGTGTCCTGATTTATTCTCTTCTTTTTCCAAAGTCACCAATTTCATAAGAGCAAAGGGCAAAGGGGGAAATCATTTTATATTCCCCTCACTCTACAACTTTTCCTTCCCCTTCCCTAAAGCAGATGTATGTGGATCTGGAATGAGTGGAAAATAGGATAGCAGCAAATGGAAGCACTGGGAAGTGCCCAGTCCTGGGGAAGAAAAATAAGGTGGGAAAGGGAGAAACAAAAAAATAAAAGGGAATAGAAGGTCTAGAGAAGGAGAGGGAGAAGTGGAGAAAAGATGATAGGGTGGAAGAAACAAAGGGAAAAGGGTGGAGAAAGGGGTGGGGGAATTAGAAAGGGAAAAGGTGAAGGAGGGAACACAGCATTGTCCATGGCTATGAACCAAATGCAGAGCTTACTGGGCCTCAGCTGAGCAGCTCCAAAAGTTCATGCCACTGAATATTTTCCAGAGTCATGTCCAACTAACTCTTCGTGACTCCCTTTGGGATTTTCTTGGCAAAAATACTAGAATGGTATGTCATTTCCTTCTCCAGTTCATTTTTACAGATGAGGAGACTAAGGCAAACAGGGTTAAGTGACTTTCTCAAGGTCACATAGCCAATAAGTATCTGAGGGCAGATTAGAACTCACATCCTCCTGACTCCAGGGCTTGCACTTGATTCAATGTACCAACTTGCCACCTCCAAGAGACTATACGACAATCTTCAAAGTCTTAAATTAGGTTTCAGCATCCATCCATTGCAAGAGCACTGACATTTTACTGGAGTCTTAGCTGGTTAAACTGGACTCTTTCTCCCCTGTCTATTCCCCCATTGTCTGGATCTGCTGTTCTGATGATGTATGGTGGTGACATCAGTCCCAATCGTCCTTGCTCCAGATGCCCTTTCTCCATAGAATGAATAGAGGTGTGTTTGAGAGAACATTGGATTTGGGGTCCTAAGCCCTGGGGTCACGTACTGCTCCATGTTCCCTGTGTGACTTCAGGAAAGTAATTCACTTCTGTGGGCTTCAGTTTCCTCATCCATAAAAAGTTAACCTAGAAAACCTCCACAGTCTATTTCATCCCTAGATCTTTGGTCCTATGGCCTGGGTTCCAATATTAGCTCTGCTACCTGTGTGATTTTAGACAAGCCTCTTCTTTTGTCTGAGTCTCACTTTCTTTATCTGTAAGATAAAAGGGTTGAACTAGATGAATAATTTCTGAGGTTCCTTCTAATTGCAAGTAACAAGATTCAATGAAATTCTTGATAGTGACTTCTTACCCCTGCTACCATTGCAGACTTCATTATTAGACTACAAATCCCAGGCCTCTCTCTCTTCAGGAGGTATTTCCAGTTGATTACCACCTTGTCTTCCTAGACTTCACCTCCCAGGTATCCCAAGCAATGGTCACTACAAAAGAGAGCTCCCCTATACCTGTAGGTTCTTGACTGAGTAAGAAGGAAGATGAAATTCAGTTTTACCCTGACAGTAACAACCCAAAGTGCTTTTATAATATCCTGAAGGCTGTTTATGGACCAAAGACCCATGGTGCCCCTTAACCACTCAGCGCTGATGGAGCCACATTGATTAGTGCTAAGGGTATTATCCTGGAGAGATGGGCTGAACAATTCCATAATGTTGAGAGAAATGATTATTAATAACCAACAATTTGGGGGGATCCAGAGTTCCCCCTTTTTCTAAAGTCCTCCTTTCAAAAACTCAGTCTATCAGACTTAAAAGGAATCTCTAATCTAAGGTGAATTCCACTCAATCAAGCTTGAGGGGAGGTATATCCTTTGTCTAGATTTCCCATGGCTGGGAATGGTCTGGGTGTTGGGATAGACTCTGTGCTAGTGTAACAAGATGTCACTTTTAGCCTCTCACCGGAGTGATAACACTTCTCTTTGTAATGGCCACCTCTCATTAATTGTTAAGCAATCAGAGCTGATTGCCATCTGCTGGAACACCTCTCATCCAAGGGTATATAAACCTCAAAAAGTGCCCACGCTTCATTGATTGTCAAGAGGACAATGAGCTCTTTTTGTCAATTATTTACTGCCAATGTTTAATAAAATTGATTGCAATTTGCCCAAAAACTTTGTCTCTCAAAATTTTTACTCACCACAATATTCTTAACAGACTATCATCAACCAATGCTGAAGCCATTGACCATATGCCTCAGGTTGAAGTCAGTCCCTCTCTAGTTGAACTTCTAGCTGAAGAAGGCTTTTAATGGCATTAGGCTGCTCTCAGGTGGCAAAGCACCCATAACTGTAGACTGCCTCTACTGGAATCCTGGGCCATGACTGCCCTTTAGTGGACTGACTACATTAAAAATGCCCTCTCAATTTTCACCCAGTCAATCCTAGGCATCATCTCTAAAGAAGGTATTAAAATTTCTTAATCCTTAGATTGGATTTGTGACCGCTTTGATTCCTGAAAAGAACATGCCATCTACTTAGGATTCTGAGATGCTGGTTTTTCTATCAGTCTGATAACTTAGGAAAGGAAGCCTTTAAATAGAGAAGCGTCTACCCAAGCACAGAACATCTGATATCTTTGTCCAGTTGACACAGAAGTTCTAGGGTGACCTCAAGTCAATTTATAGCAAGCACTCAACATTTTTTGCATTGTGGACTCCTTTTGACAATCTGGAAAAACCTATGGACCCCTTCTCAGAATGTTTTTAAATACATAAACCAAAATATATAGAATTACAAAGGAAATTAATTATATTGAAATGCAATTATCAAAATAATATTTAAAAAGCAGGTTTGTGGACCTGAATTTAAGAGCCTTTGATTTATAACATCAGGGGCAGCTAGGTAGCGCAGTGAGTAAAGCACTGGCCCCAGAGTCAGGAGGTCCTGAGTTCGGTTCTGGCCTCAGACACTTAACACCCACACAAAAAAAACTAGCCGTGTAGCCTTGGGCAAGTTACTTAACCCCAATTGCCCTCTAAAAGGCAAAAAAAAAAAAAGTTGATTTATAACATCATAGAAGAAAACAAGAAGGGACCTCATTTAGCCCCAACTCCAGATTTTACAGAAGAGAAAATTCAGTCTTAGAGAGGTTAAGTGACTTACCCAAAGCCACCCAGGTCTAGGATTTGAACCTAAGCCTTCTGCCTCCAAAGTCAGGGCTCCTTCTTCCATACAAGTCATCTCCTTTCTTGTCTTTTGAGCACCACTACCCCTTCAGTATTTGCCTAAATTGTCCAATGACTAGTCCAGGTTTTAGTCTAACCCAACTGACAATGAAAGGGTTAAGGAATCATTCAAACTGCCTAATGTAGCAGGGGAGAATCCAAGCCTTTGAAAACCTCATCAACAAAAGGTTCCAGTGCCAGCTCAATGGGCTGGAGGAATTTTTAAAAATATAATTACAGCCTGACACCTTTGCTCTAGGGTCAGCGGACACATTACTCATATTGACAGGCATTTTATAGCCTCACCCTGCATCCACTTTAACATCATGGCATTCTCTGGGCAAAAAGGAGACAGTCATCTGAATAAGAAGGACTTAATAGACTAGTTTAATTCCAGGAGGGCAAAATAGAAAGGAGAAAATTTTTTAAACCCTTAAAACATTTTTTGAAAAATTGAACTCTTTTTGATGAGTGAGGACATCTGATTCTTAAATGTGAGGGTCCCCTTCTTAACTGTGGATGTTCTTTTCTCTGTACCCTCAGGAATCTCATCCAATGTTTGCATTTAGACTATCTCTTGATTCCCAGATATCTCAAGATCTGACCTCATACCATTCTGCCCATAGTTCTTCCATATGGATGGCCCGATAAAACATATGTACACTCCAGCACCTTCCCTCATCAAGTCAGATGCCATTCTCAGTTCTGTTAATGGGATCACCATTTTCTAACCCACAGGCTTGAAATATTGCATCTACCTTTGACTCTTCCCTTTCCAACCAATCATTCACCAAGCACTTATCAAGCACTTATTATGTACTAGGTACTGGGCTAAGTACTGAGGATACAAGAGGTAAAAAAAATAAAAGGGGGGTTACCCTCAAAGGGTTCAAATTCTAATAGGGGAAATAACATGCAAATAACTATGTGTACCATATATAAATGGTATATATAATATATATGTGTACCAATATATAATATATATGTGTACCAATATAAATGGTAATCTTAGAAAGAAAGCACTATGGGGGAATCAAGAAAGCCCTCTTGTAAAAGATGGGAATTAGGATGAGTTGTGTTGAGTCAGCTGAGGTGTCTAGTCAACAATGAGAGAGAAGAGGAAAGAAAATGGAATAGTAGAAAGGTTAAGAAAAATACAGGAGGAAAAGAGAGAAGGCTAAGTAGTGAGAAGGTGGGAGTTAGAGAAATAAACAAAGGAAAAATAGAAATGGAGAAAGAAAATGAAAGAATACAGAGATCTAACGTTTTCCTTCAAAACATCTGCTCCAGAAGCAGAGCATCATGGTGGACAGGTCTTTGGACCTGGAGTCAGGAAGACCAATGTTGAAACCCCACTTCAGATAATACTGAGGTTAAACAAGTATTTTAAATTTTCTGTGCCTTGGTTTCTTCATCTGCACAATGAAGGGATTGAATTGTGCTGCTTCAAAGGTCCCTTCCAGCTCCAAATGAATGATCCTATAATCTCAGAGTCTGTGTAACCCACCAGATAAACCAATCAGCATCCTTGACACATTTGGTCACCCAGCTAGCACTTGAAGACCTCTAGTTATAGAGAACCGAAGCAAACCATATCTCTTTGAAACAACTCTGTTAGGAAGTTTCTTCCTTACATTATACTGAAATCTCCATATGGGCAACTTCATTTCTACTTGATCTACCAAGAAGAAAAGGTCTAATCACACAGTCTTTCAAATGCAACTGGCAGGCAAATAATATACTTTCCTCCTCCAGAAAAACTCTTCTCTAGGCTAAAAGTTCAGAGCCACTTACCAAGAACTATGTGTGCTTTCTTCTCCCATCCTTCTGTTCTTTGCAGAGGTGGGGTGTGGAACACTGCTTGTAATATCAAACTGGTCAGTATGATTAGTTTTGCTGAACTGCTTCCCCACCATTTTTTTCTTATTCTCTGAGAGCCTAATCTTTCCTGAATATCCCCATAAACCCCATTTGGTTAGAACAACACTACAGAGGACAGTTTGACTTAAACAGGGGTGGGAAACCTGCAACCTCAAGGCCACATATAGCTCTCTAGGTTCTGAAGTGTGGCCAAACTTCACAGAACAAACCCTTAATAAAAGGATTTGTTCTGTAAAACTTGTATTCAGTCAAAAGGTTGTACCTAAGGACCTAGAGCATCTCAAGTGGTTTTGAGGCTACAGGTTTCCCAGCCATCATAGTAAATACATTTACAGTGAAACAGGGGTATGTAGTTTATCCCCCAGTGAATCTGTCTATGCTATGTAAACACCTTAATTAATTCCATGGATTGTGTGCTAAAGTAGAAAGTCCTTGAAATCAAGAAACCCCCCCCCAATTCTTTATCATTCATTTTTCTATATACCAGAGAACTTCCTAATGTATCTTGCACACTTCAGGGACTCCATGAATATTTGTTAAATTGAATTAAGTAAAAGAAATGAGTTTGTGATATAAATAAAAAGCTAAAGTTAGATGAAAAAATTAAAATTTAAAAAAATTGCCAAGAAGTGAGAACTATTGAATAATATCACTCCTAGGCATGAGGGGAAAATGACAAAAGGGTCACTGGATGTGTCCAGAGCTGGGAGTTAGGTATCTTAGGCATCACTTTGGGAATCATGCTGATCTCAGGATTATAGGATTTTAGGACCAAAAGGGACCTCAGAGACCATCAAATCCAACCTCCTCCCTTTATAAACAAGGAAACTGAGGCCCAGAAAGGTGCAGGCACTGATTCATCAGATCATACACATATAGCTTAAAGGGACCTCAGAGGAATTCTAGTCCAGTCTCCCCTCATTTTACCGATGAGAAAACTGAGGCCCAGGGAGTTTACCCAATATCACACAGGTAGCAAGTGTTGGAGATCTGCCAATCAACAAGTCAGTTAACAAGTATTTATTAAACTCTTATCATGTGCCAAGCACTGTGCTAAGCCCTGGGAAAACAAAGAAAGGCAAGGAAGCCAGCCCCTGCCCACAAGGGCCTTATATTCTACTGTGGTAAAGGAACACATAAAAGGAAGTGGGGGCAGGGCAGAGTGTCCTGTCCATTGGAGGGGAATTTGGATCCAGATTCTCTAACTCTAGAGCCAGAATTGAGCCAGAATTTGAATCAAGATTCTCTTATGATAAATTCAGGCAGCTTTCCAAAGCATTAAGGCTAGATAGAATAGGTTGGGGATCCAATCAGGCTAGAAGGCTCTGGCAAGTATCCAAGGATAGAGCAGATAATAAGTAAGCTAAGGCTTACTAAAAGACTAGACCAACATTCAGGAAGCCTGGGTTCGAGTTCTAGCTGAAGTACAAACTAGTATTATGACCTCGGGCAAATCATTTACTTCATTTGGCCACCGTTTCTTTATTTGAAAAATGAGAGGTTGAAAACATTGACTATAAGCCCCCTGCCAACTGTAGTAGTCATAATAATAATAAATAATAATAATTCTGTGTCTGAACAAGGGCAGTTGAGTGGTGTGGTACATAGAGTGTCAGGGCTGGAGTCAAGAAAATTCATCTTCCTGAGTTCAAATCTGGCCTCAGATACTTCCTAGCTATGTGACCCTAGGCAAGTCACTAAAGTCTGTTTGCCTCGGTTTCCTTATCTGTAAAATAAAACTGGAAAAGGAAATGGCAAACCACTCCAGTATCTCTGCTTAGAAAACACCAAATGGGGTCGTGAAGAATGAGAATGACTGAAAAAGACTGAACAGCAGCAATACTGAAGCCATTTCGGACAAATGAGAACTGATCCTGTTTTTAAGGATGTTTAGTGGAAGATCCTCGGCTTCCTATAGTCACTCATTTGAGGGCTGCCTGTTGAATCTGAGGACTTTTGACTTTGGCCTAATTGGGAGCAAGACATAAACATGGACCCCAGACTGGTCTCTGGATGCAATCACTAACATGTGTGCCTAGGACTTCCAGGGTTTAGATTGCATTTGGATGCACAAAATGAAGTACAGAGAATAACTAGCCTTTGCTTCAGGATTCAGCTGACTTGTTGGAATCTCTCCTACTTACTAATGCTGTTGCTTTGAATCACTGGACCACCAAGAGAGGGGTTCTCATCCTGAGGTCTATAGTCACCCAAGCAATCTGTGGATAGATTTCAAGATGGAGGAAGGAATTTGTGAACTTGGATGGGAATGAGGGGGACAAAACAGAACAATCACATCTTCATTTTTCCTTACTTTTAAATGAAGTTTAGTATTGCTTTTGGCAATGTCATTATTCTAAGAAGAGGTCCATAGGTTTCCCCAGACTTCTGACACACAAAAAAAAATGCTAAGAAACCCTGATCTAGACTGAATCTTGGTCATTTTTCAATATTGTCCAACTTTTCATGACCCCATTTGGGATTTTCTTGGCAAAGAAACTAGAGTGATTTGTCATTTCCTTCTCCAGCTCATCTGACAGATGAGGAAACTGAGGCAAACAGGGTTAAATGACTTGCCCAGCATCATTCAGCTAGGAAGTATATGAGGCCAGATTTGAACTCAGGAAGATGAGTCTTCCTTACTCCAGGCTCAGCCCTCTATCCACTATGCCACCTAGCTTCCCAGTTTCAGTGTAAACTTGCCAAAAGACAGAGGGATGGACTGAATGATCTTCACAGGACCCTACTAGGCCTAGTACACAATGGTTTTATAATCACAGAAATCTTGTTGCAGCAGCAGGAACCTGAGTGCTTGGCTCGGGATAGTGGATTTGAATTAAAAGGAATTCGGATGCCTGTAACACACCACAGGGAGCCTCAGCTGAAAAACAAACCTCAAACGCCAACAACAGAACCTCTCCTTTTTCAACAACTCACCTCCTCCCTCAGATTTTCAAACACTTGTTCTTTGTATGAAATGCCCCCCTTTCCTATTTCATATAAAAGTTTGCTTTGCAAATAAATAGCTGTGAATCCCAGGAAGAGCAGCACATCTGGAAGAAGAGCCACAGGCGAAGGCAAATGTCAAGGAACCTGACTCAGAGATTCTTCAAGCAATTTGACAGTCAATGGGTCCCTCCTGTGGAAAAGATTCAGGGCAATAACTTAGGAAGAATTAGATGTTAAAAGTTGCCGATAAACCTTGATTTTTCCTTCTAATTGATCACCATTCCAGTCAGATCTTATAGGATTAGGAACTTGAATGGTCCCTAGAGGTCTCCTAGTTCAATCTCCTCATTTTACAGATGAGGAAACTGAGGCCCAGAGAAATCCAGGCCAAAGTCGCACAAAATTATGCTTCTGTTTTTCTCAATGACAGGTAGTAGGTTCCATCATACTATGAAAAGAGTGTAACTTGAAAGTCAGAAGGTCAGAGTTTAAATGCTGGTTCTACCATTTGCCAGTTGAGTGCCCAAGAGAATCATTTACCATTTCTGGCCTTTCAGTTTTCCCACCATCAAAATTTGTTGTTGTTGTACTTATCATGACCCCGTTTGGGGTTTTCTTGGCAAAGATACTAGAGCATTTTTCCATTTCCTTCTCCAGCTCGTTTTACATATGAGGAAACTGAAGCAAAGTTAAGTGACTTGCCCAGGGTCACACAGCAAGGAAGTAAATGAGGTCAAATTTGAACTCCGATCTTCCTGATTCCAAACTCAGTATTCTATGCATTGTGCCCTGTACTGGCCCTCATCCAAATCAGCAGGTTGAAAAACAGATCATCTCTGAGGTCCTTTTTAACCTAAAATACTCTTTAATCAACAGGGTCATAGATTTAGAACTAGAATGGACATCAAAGGTCAGGTAGTGACCCACGATGGGTATTTTCATAGATGAAACTGACTCCTGGTTATCCTGTGTTCAGCACTCCCCAGCCTTACTTAGTTAAGTTACCCTGCTTTCAAGGGATTATATTCTAAACTCATATTTTTACTAAATTCTTTCATCCTAATCCCAATTCCTATCTCTCCAAAGATCTGCTCCCTCTTGAATCATACCTTTGATATTTGACAATTTGATGCCCATCACATATAAAAATGACCAGCTGTGTGACCATGGGCAGGTCATTTACCCACTCTGTAACACAGAAAATTCTCTGTGAGTTGTCTATTTGCATCAGTGAAAGGAGTTGCTCCATTGGGAGTTCCCTAAATAGATCCAGACCTCTCTCTTACCTTTCTCCCCCCTAAAAAAAGTTGAGAGACCAAGAGGCAGAGACAGAAGGAGAGAATATCAACAACAAATATTTATTAATTACCATCTACAGCCATGGAGCCATTCACATACTCTCATCCTTCTATGACCAGTGAGAAATGTTTGTGAGACAGCTGATCAGGTTGGAGCTATAGAAAATTCTTGCAGAGTTGACTGACCTCTAGGTGGACCAAGCCTTTGGCTTTGACCTAGTCAATGCCATATGCTAACCTACTGACCCTAAGTGGCACAGACAAAAGAAATAGATAGAAAAAGATTTTAGAAATAATACCCCAGCCCCATACCTACATGCCTCAGGGAAAATAATGCCCTATGATTTGTAAAGGCCTGTGGGAAATGTTCAAGGTCATAATCAAGTTATTTTCATGGAAATATGTAAAGAAAGCCTACTCTACTAGGCCCCATTCTTACTGTGTTTACAACCAAAAGAGGCTAATAGATAAATAAGAACCAGACCCAAGTCTTCCAGCATAATCTCAGCCGACTTGAAGAGAGTAAGCATCAGCAGTTACAAATTGAACTCACAAACTCGGATGGTCCTTGGCATCAAATCTTGCTATCTTCAGCTATATTTTTTAATAAACAGTGGGCATATTTTGTCCTGAATTCTCTTGCTAAAATCCAAATGCTGTATCATGAATCCAAATATATAATACAGAAAGCAATCTTTATTTTCCTAATCTGTTTGCATTTTAATCACCATCGCCTGCTTCTCTTGGGGCAGCAGGGAGCCTTGGACTGGTTTTCAGCTTCCTCAAAAGCCTTTCCTGACCTCTTTTTCTTATAAACAGGAAGTTGTGAGTAAACTTAACTCAGAGCCTCCACTCTCCCCCAACTCCCAGCCCTAAGTTCAAGGTCAGTTTGAAATTCTGGTCCTGTGACTTGGATTTCTCTCCTCCCTGGTTAAAAATTCAATTGTCTTTTTAAACTTTCTATTTTTCCTGCAAATTTAACCAGTGTGTATGAGCTTCAGCTGGAAAAGCACCTAAATGTTTCCCTGCCTGTTTTTGGAAAACATTGGTGATGCTGAAAGGTGGGGAAAAGATGGTCCACAGGGCCATCTGCTGGTCAAGTCTGGTCTGACTATTGCTTCAGTTCCTCCTGTCCAGGAAAGCCAAAACCTAGTTCAGTATAGAAAAATCACTGCAGAGCACTGAGATACCTACATCTCTTTTAATTAAATGACATTTTTGAGAGGAGAAGATAGGAATGTTGCTTTGTGGAAGATCACCAGGCAGCTGACTTATCAGCATATGAAAACTTGGCCCGGTGCTGGAGAAGGCACTGAGTTACTGAAGAAAGAGTCCTGGATTTGAAATAAAACAAATGTCGGTTCAAATCCCAGCACCAGAACTTTATGCCTCTGTGAACTTGGGCAATTTACCTTCCTTCTATGTTCATTAATTTCCTCTACTATAAAATCAGGGTGTTGACCATCAAGGTGGCACAGTGGATAGAGCACTGGGCTTAGAATCAGGAAGACTCATCTTCATGAGTTCAAATCCAGCCTCAGATACTTACTAGCTGTGTGACCCCGGGAAAGTCAATTCACCCTGTTTGCCTTCCTTTCCTCAGTAAAATGAGCTGGAAAAGAAAAATGGCAAATCACTTCAGTATCTTTGCCAAGAAAACTCCAAAGACTCAGACATGACTGAACAACTACAATAACATTCCATCCTTTCCCATGAAGATAGCAAAGATAAAACTAAAACATGGGAAAACATTTCTGGAGGGGTATGGGATGATGACCCTTCTAATTCACTGCTGGCAAAGCCATTCTAGAGAGCAATTAGGAATATTTCAAGAAAAGTTACTGATTTTTTTTTCATATCCTCTTTCTAGATATGCTGCTATGGGTAATATTGCCTCTCTGCCACAAGAAAGGCAGTGACAGAGTAGGAAAAGTGTTGGAAACGGGAACAAATCCTGCTCTCCCACTTACAAGCTATCCTTGGCAAGTCACTTCTCCTTCCTGGGCCTCAGTTTCCTCACTCTATAAAATGAGGTTGGACTAGACAGCTCTTTTTAGCTCTAATCTATGATCCTATGATTCTATACCAAGGAGGCAGGAAACAAAATATACAAAGATGAATGTAATGGGCAAGCCTTGAGACCCTGTACTAGCCTCATCTTTCTTCCCAGTATGTATTCTCACATTCATTGCCCTTGAAGGCAAAACAGATCAAAGGGCAGTGATGTTAGAGGTGGGGACTTTTGAAGGTGAAATAAAAAAGACCTGATGATGCCAAGGTCTCAGAAGGCCTTTTGCCATTATGGACACTAGATTTATTACTGTCGGACTCTACCACTTGGGCATTTGCAGATACAGGCCAAAGCTCCACAATGATGAAACTCAAGTGCAAATCCAAAGGTGAGTAGGACCCTCATGGTCATTGCTGATCCAAGGAGAAGATGGGATCAACTGCTGGCAAGGGTTACTCCTTGGTATTGCTTCGGGGTGAGTGCCTCAAGTTACTATGGCATATCAGCTGGAAAACTGATCCAAAAACGAAGATTTGGGGAATAAAAGACCCAAAGAAACACCTTGGAGCCGGAAACAAATAAGAAAAACTGAACTTCTTGATGCTTCTGGTCTTCCTGCCATGAAGGTGAGAAGAGGCAAGGAGGGGGTAGAAAATTGACTTAGGATGTTGGGGAATATAGACTAGAAAATGTCCTTACTGAGTATATTGGCATTACTTGTCTTCATTCACTTATAAATTTGAATTTAAGAGGTAGATACAGATGTCCTGTGTGTAAGGTAGTTTCTCTTCATTACGTGGATATTTCATTTACTAAAAAGGTCAGAAAAAGGACATTCATGGGAAGAAAGCACAGAGAAAGGAATTTTGAAGAGAAATATAGTTCTGAGAGAACCTAACTTCAAATAAACCCCCTCAAAGACAAAGTACTGATTGATGATAGAAATGACTACATGCATTACTTCCCAACAGCTACTTTACCTCTGTTTCTAGAACTATGAAGTCTATAACTAGAAAATGCCAAATCAGAGAAATGTTTTGGGACTACGAGACAATTGCACATTGACCATTTGTGTCATATCTAACAAAAATGCAGATTTCTGCTTTCTCAACCTAAGATAGAAGTGAGTGCACTACAAAGGAAGAAGCCCAAAGTTGAGAGAAAGATATGAGAGACAGGGGAATTAGAAGGTAGAGACCAATGTTAGAAGTGACACACATTAATCAGAAGGCAGAAGGCAATAAAGCTTGAAAAAAATAGAAACGGAGAAATGGAACAGGAACAAAAGACAATAGAAGCTTGCTTTGTTCTGAAACAAAATGGATCTGCTGCTGTGAGCAGATAGAAGAAAACCAAATCTTCTGATATAGTAAAAACCAACTAGGAAAGCACTATCTTTGACTCTAGCGCCATCTACAGCTTTCCAGAGGAAGGCCTCAGAAGCTTGTCTATGTTACTTTTTACTTGCCCTCTATTGCATGAGAGAAACACTTCAAAGCTAGAGAGGAGACTGAATAGCTTTGCTGATCCCAGGCTTAAGGGAAATCTTTTTCACTGGAAGTGTATAATGCTACCCCAGCATTCAGCCAAGAGAACAGAACTGGGAAGATCTATAGATCCTACATTTAAGACTGTTCGCTTGTGTGATTTAAATTTGTCTCTTTCGTGTATTTTAAATTGAGATTTGTGTATGTTTTGTACATAATTTATACATGATTATGTCAAGATGCTTTAAAATATAATAATTTCATACATCCATAAGCATAGTATTTTACATACCAATTGAAACCTAAAATATTAATATTCTGTTTACAGATGTATTAAAGCCATTGCTATATTAAGAGACTGAACTTTTTAAATATATCTGGACAATAAATATGAAAAAGCTACTCTTAAAAAATATATTATTTGCTAATGGATTTTAACATAACTTTGATGGTCTGAGAATGCCAAAGAAGTGGCTCCATTAAGCAGAAGAATGGAGAGACCCAAAAGAGCAGTGGTCATTCCCAGAAGGCTATATGCAGTATAGACAGTTCCCTAAAGAGACCAAAGGCATCAAGGCCTGCAGTCCAGGGTTGTTAGTTGCTCTGATCATGTGGTTGTCCCTACTCATATGCTTCATTACTAGGTTTCTGTACATTTGTACCTACTCTCTCTCCCCACACCAAGATTACTTCTAATATCCTAAGAGTGAATTGTAGGATTAAAGTCATCCCTATCTAGGACCTCCAATCTACCAGTGTAAGTGTCGCCTAAGGCGTTCCTAAAAAGAGTACAGGGCAATGTGCATAGCCATAGTATTCACTGCCAATGGCATGATGGGAATTGTAAGAAATTTATTCAGCCTAACCCATATATCAGTCAAACTTTTGAGGAATTGGTACTAAAGAGAAAGCAAAGAGGTCAAAAGATTGAATGACCTAAGGCACTTTTTTTTCTTTTTGCAGGGGGAAGGCAGGGCAGTTGGAGTTAAGTGACTTGCCCAAGGTCACACAGCTAGTATGTGTTAAGTGTCTGAGGCTGGATGTGAACTCAGGTCCTTGTAATGTAATGCCAAGGAAAGGCAACTTCCCAAGATTCAAAATACCAGCATAGGTGCTCTCCATTTTATTCAGTGACAAAGTAAGAACAGAGGAGATCAAAATATGACATCATTCAAAATACAGCATTTACTAAGTGTGATTAAATAATCTCCAAGTACTACCCCACCCCAGCACCTTACATTCATTCAATCAATTACAAAGTCCCTGTTCTAAATACTACTCCACCCCTAGGCTGTACCTTCATTTAGTCCATCACAAAGCCCCTCTTCTCAAATGGAGATTAGTTTCCAATCTAAGTAAAGTACATTCATTTGTTCAACCATAGAACACAAAAAGGTCAAAAGTTCCCCACCCTGGATCACAATTGAATCTACCCCAGAGTTACATCAAGTTTAAGCACAGCACTTAATACCCAAATGGAGGTCTTTTCTTCATCTTGACAGGAGGCAAGTTCTCAGCAATCTTAGTTCCTGGGGAGACAAGGCTTAGCAAGGCCACAAGATACATTGCCAGTCTCTTCATTAATTCATCCTCTGTCTGCAGAACAGTCCTAGGACCCCTGAAAACATTAGCAAAACCCTCTCCCAGGATTTCTGTAAACATACAACAAGAAAATCCTTCTTCAGAGCTTCTGAACCAACAGAAAGGTTCCCAGACCCCTGCAACAACAGCACTGCCCTTTACCAGTGGACAGTATTCACTCTCTGTCTGCAGGACAGTCTCAGGAGCTCTGATCCAACAGCCAGGTTCCAGAACTTCTTCAACAACAGGACTGTCTTTCACCAGTGGACAAATCTGGCAAAACAACATCAAAACAGACAGACAAAGTACCAGCAAAACAGCCATGTCTCCTCAGTCCTTGTCAGCTCTGGGGGCAGGTCTCAAAAGTCCAGGGCAATTCAAAGTGGCCCTCAGCAATCCTCTCAGTCTCTCTCTGCCTCCACGAGGGTGCTGCTTCCAAAAAGTTCTTCTACCTCTCTCTTGTCTCTCCAAATCTACATCACCAGCTCCTCCCTGTTCAGGACTCTCTTTTCATGTCAACAAGTCCATCCCACAGGTGGGATTAACAAGCTCTGGGTTTTAACATAATCAAACTAAAAACCAAGCCAATACAGGGGGATCTTTATATTCCATTACTATCACAGTCCTGCAGACTCCAAGGCCGGTGCTCTATTCACTGTGCCACCTAGATGCCCCCTAGGACACTCTTACACTAGCTTCTTGTGGCCATGAATCTGACTGACCAAAAAACTGAAAATGACCTTGAGGCTATGTGCTAGACTCCCGGGAAGATGTCAAAACTCCCTACAGAGTGAGGCAATATGGCAGCAGTACTTCAGCAAAGAATAAGCAGGTGGTGCTAGCAGTCAGAGTAGTGGCAGAAAGCCACACAACAAAGGGAAATGTTCAGCAGATGACATCAGCAGCTCTTCCTCAAATCAGCAAATAGCAGCTGTAGAGGCAGAGAGGTGTGAGGTTGTACCACAGCCCGAAAATTAAGTCATCTGGGGGCAGCTAGGTGGTGCAGTGAATAGAGTGCCGGTCAGGAGGACCTGAGTTCAAATCCGGCCTCAGACACTTAACACAAAAACTAGCCATGTGACCTTGGGCAAGTCACTTAACCCCAAATTGCCCTCCAAAAAGCATAAATAAATAAGTCATCTGAGCTATATATGTTCTTTCTCCCACCATCACTCTGAAAATCTCTGCAAGAATGCATAAAGAGATAGGCTAACATTTACCTTGCTATTCTACTTAATTGAATGCCTTTGTTTTGGATTAACAAGACCTGTAGTTTGGGAGAAGGAAGAAAGTGAGAGGAGGGAGAAAAAAAAAGGAAAAGAAAAAAAACAGAAGGAAAAGGAGGATAAGGGAGAGAAGAATAAAGGAGGAGGAAAAGGAGGAGAAGAGGGAAGAAGAAGAGAAGGAGAACCAAGCAGTGAATATATAGTACTCTAGCATGAAGCCACTACCACTGCCGAATTCCAAGTGGATGGAGAGGAAGCAAGCCCCTGGGATGGTGCTTTCTAAATTTTCTGCCTTAGGGCAAACCTCTATTGACCCTATCACGATTCTGTCTTAGAGATCATTTAGTCCAAATTCCTCATTTTTCAGATGAGGAAAATTATTTCCAGAGTCCAAGCAATTCAAATGAACAAACATTTATATTAAGTATTTACTGTGTGCCAAACACTTTGCTAAGTGGTAGAGATAAAAAGAAAAGAAAAAGTGTCCCTGGAGAGACTAGGTGGCACAGTGAATAGAGCACCGGCCCTGGAGTCAGGAGGACCTGAGTTCAAATCCAGCCTCAGACACTTTATGCTTACTAGCTGTGTGACCTTGGGCAAGTCACTTAACTCCAATTGCCCTGCCTTCCCCTATCCAAAAAGCAAAAAAAGAAAAAAGAAAGTGTTCCCCATAGGAGTTCACATAGGGGAGACAACATAAAACTAGATGACTAGGAACATACAAGATATCAACAAAATAGACAGAAGGCAATCTCAAAGGGAAAAGAGCCAGAGCTGCTTAAAAAGCTGGCTGCACAAGATGGGATCCAAGCTAAATCTTGAAGGAAGTAACATAATGGACTTCTAGCAAGCCAGGACTAGCATATTACTCCATTACTTTTATGTCTCCTTGTTCTCTAATCTCAGTGCTCCTCCCACTAAATCATCCAGCTGCCAATATCATGGAATAGGGTTCCTCTGCATTCCATAAATGCCAGTGCAAAAAGTTATTGTAACCTTCCAAAAGATTCACAACTATGGCATAGGGAGAATTCTCAACATTTTTAGCATCTTATAGCATTTCTCTCTTATGAGCCATAATATAAACATTTGTATTTTTTTGTCACAAGCAAAAAGAAGCAATTCCTTCAAGGTTAAGAAATGCACATGTGTTACTCTTTAAATAGCTCTCCTTTCTCTTTGGTGGTCT
>NW_027186492.1:482752-544302 GCF_028583685.1 Petaurus breviceps papuanus | reverse complement strand
CACACACACACACACACACACACACACACACATCTAAATCATGAATAAAAAACACTTTCTCCTAATGAATTGTCAGAGTCAAGATCTCCACCCACTTTGAAGTCAAATCTAGGCAGTTCAGCGGTAGAATGAAGCTCAACAGCAGGGAAACCATGGAAATCACATCTTTAATTAGGAACCAGGCTTCCTCCCAGTAAGAAAGCTTTCCTAGAGAATAGAGAAGAAAAAAAAATCCCTTCCTTCAAAAAGTGAACAATTGATGATTAACAGCAATTATATGTGCCACCCTCTGATATTCTCTGCCTTCAGATTTTATGATCCCTGCACAAGTGACAGTAGAGCCAAGTTTTAAAGAAAAGTGGAGAGAAGAGGCGTGTTATGATAGCTCATGTAACCAGCATGAGGGTAATTTGAAGCCACAAATGGAATGACTGACTTTTAACAGATCCATGAACCACATGAAACCTTGGTTCAGCCAAGAGAACAACATACACAATGATGACAATAATGTTAATGAAAACAAAATTTAAATGAATCCAATCACTGAATAATTAGAATAACCAAGCTTAGTCTCAGAGAAGAGATGAAAAACACAATCCTTTCCTTTTGAAATAGAGGGTGGGAGAGGAGGGAGTTAACATCTGGCAATGCTTACAATATAAAAACAATAGACATCAATAAAATGAACTTACCCACTACCCAAATGGGTCTATGATTTTATCGTTTTGGAAGTTCCCTCTAACAACACAGATCACAAGCCATCCATGCCTGCCCATCCTATGAGACTCTTAACTACACCTTCCCATATGATCACTACAGAAAGTTCACCCAACATATAAAAGGTCTTCCTCCCATGTTCCTGAAAACACACAAGCACTAAGTGAATGCCCTGCTTGCTCACCTGTCCTCTCCATGTCCACCTGTGATCAACCCCTTCTACACCTATCATATAGTTCCTGGACAAACATCTCTGCTTCCTATTCTTCAGAGCTTTTCATTGATTTTTATGTTGCGGCCTGGTAACATACACATCTTGCTCTTTTTCATTGACTTTTCTGTGATTTTTTTTAATTTTTGGAATAAAACAAGCATTTCCATAACATATGAAAAAAAGATGATTGCACATGAAACTGAAAGTATATTACGTACACCTTGCTATTCCTTTTAAATATATAATAAAGGCATCATGTAAGCTTCTTTTTTTTTTCTTCCCCCTCTCCTGCCTTAGAGATGACTACCATTAGAAACAAATGGATGGATAGATAGATAGATAGATAGATAGACAGACAGACAGACATAGATGGATATATAAAGTATATTATATATATATACATGCATATATACATAAAATTATTCTATACATACTTTTATTTCTCAGTTCTCCTGGATGCAGATAGCATCTTTCTTCCTTTATAGTTATTTTGAATATTTATGAAAGTCAAAATGACTTATTTGCTCCAAGTCATTTTTAAAACAATATTGCTGTTGTCCATTTTAAATTCAAAATGTGTTCAAAACATAAAAATTTAATTCATTTACAATGGAAGGAAAAATTGGTTCACACAGAAAGGTAATGTCCTGATTTTATTTTCATTCAATAGATTTTTTCTTAATTAGAAAAAAGTCCATAAGGTATGTTCTTTTTTAAAATATATATAAAAATTAATAACCATCGATCAAGACAAATAAGCAAGAGTATAGTCTTTTTGAGCACTCATAGTATTTAAGAGAGAAGAACCAAACAAATTGCAGAAACCCACGAAGAAGAAATGCATTGGCTCTATGTCCCTTTCCAAAAAGGTTCTGGGACCTTTAGCTTTGTTTTCTATTCTAATGAATGGTTATGGGAAGCAATAAGGCCCAGTGGCTAGAGAGCCTGAAGCCTGAAGAACTAGGTTCAAATTCACATACTGACTATGTGACCCTGGGCAAAAATAATTTAATCTCTCAGTGCCTTAAGCAAGAGACAGTACCAGTTTGGATTTGTAGAGGAAATTTCCTCACTTGGTACTTCTCTATATTAATGAAATCAGAAGTCTAGTCCCTATCCCTGTATAGTCAGCATTGATGGGGACCCTATCTTGGGTCTATTAATTTCACTTTTGCATCACTTCATATTTATAAGAGGTTTTCTTATATGGGAAAATACTGTTGGTTATATTCAATAAAAAAAGATGTAATAACAGGAATTCTTCTACTGGGGGTAAACTCAGTCAAGATGGTGAGGAAGATGAGAAAGGGAAAGGGTAGCAGCCCATAAGTTAGTTTACTATGTATATAATTGTGGTGGGAATAGGATATTCCTCCTAGAGTCCAATCTGTGCCTCCAAAGCACAATTTCTGGTACCTGACACTCTGCTCCCACCAAACTTCAGGAAGAGACAAAGATATGTCAGTGAGGAAAGGTGGTCACCACAGCAATGTGACCTGAGAGCCCAAAATAAAAATCTGGGGACAGTGCTGTACATGGTAACACTGTGCCTCATTTAAATCAATTCACATGAAAGTCAAGACATAACTTCATGACATCACTGGTCCTCTTTGAGAACAAAGGACAAACAGGACAGAACAGAACCATAGGTGGCAAGAAAGCAGTCTAGAGAATCACCATGGAGAGCTCATTCACCTGCCTAAATGCTGGTGCCCTAATGCAGAGAGACCTTTCACTCACACTTATTAAATTTCTGAAAAGGATCACTATTTAGGTTAGTGTTGAATTTAGATAGTTTCTTGTACTTTATTTTTGGGTGGTTAATTACCTGCCTGGTATTGCTAATCATCTTTTAATTTTTTTCTTTGTAGTATTAATTTTCTCTTTATGTTACTAAATTATCTCCATAAGTCAATTATAAGCTTCTTGAGGTCAAGGACCATATCTTATTCTCTGAATGTCCCCCAACAGCTTATCATAGATAGAGTTCCACAAACTAGTGATTGCTCTGGTGATGACTGAGGGGGGAAAAATACACATTGTGTATTTTAAAAAACAAATACTTTTTAGAGTAACTTCAGATTTTGTTAATTTCATCATAATATTTTGGTTTGGGGTTCACTGAAGTGCTATAGTTCATTCTGGTTTTTGGATCTCAAGTCAGTTTGGCTCAAGCCATTGTTTCAAGGCAAGTGTGATGCCAATGTCCCACTGCACCCTGTGACCTCGATTCCTTTGTTCTATCAACCAAGACTACTAGACAACTAGAATCAGTTTGGCATAGCGCAAATGCTTTGTTTATATAGTCTATGTGTAGATAGTTTTCCAACTCCCCCCACCCAAAGTGAAGTAAAAATAACAATTACAAAAACAATAATAGCATTTATATACCATTTTAAGGTTGGTGAAGCACTTTACAAACATATCATTTTATCCTAAGAACAACCCTGGGAAGGGGGTGCTATTATCACAACTTTTAGACATGAGGAAACTGAGGCACAGTGACTTGTCCAGTAGTAACCATACAATTCTCTGAATGAAATGAAGGGAATTGGATATAGCAATGGATCTAAAGTCAGAACCACTTGGGTTCAAATGAGCCTCTGAAATCTATTAGCTTGGTGACTATAAACAAGTTACCTATTCACCCTGAGTCACAGCTTCCCAATCTGTAAAATGGGGACAACAGCAACAAAAACAAGGATGATGATGATGATGATGATGATGATGATGATGATGATGCCAGAAGTACTTACCTCCCAGGGTTTTTGTGAGGTTCAAATGAAATAATATGTATAAAACTCTTTGCAAACCTTAAATCACTATAATACTGTTAAATCATTATTGTTAAGCCAGCTCTGCTCTGTGTTCTAGAGAACACCTGTCTTCCTTGAACCTGGACTCCCAATCCTTCAGCTTTGCCAGTAGGAGAAAATCCAGGCTTTTTTCTTTTGTCCTTTGAAGCTTCCTGAACACAGAATATAACCCATTTTGTAGGTGTTTTAAAGTGTTTCATTTTTGATCAATATAGAGAGACATCCAAAGGGTTTGTAAACAAAAGGAGAAGTCACTAAATTTAAGGAGACTCAATCAGTTAATTCTGGTCCTTCATACACACTTACAGGGATCCAAATGTTCTCTTTTAATTCTTCTTCAGTCTGACTCTTCTTCTTCCCTATTTTTTTATTCGATCATGCAGCGTAATCTGATCTGGTCCAGATGTTCAACCATGCCTGCTAAGTGTCTCAGTAATAGATTTCATTTCACAAGGCTATTAGAAGTTTCAGTCCCTCCAGAATCAGTTTGGCTAATTTGAGCTTCCCCTGTGGAGATTCCTTTCTCCCGTGTAGAAGGCATACCCTGAATACTCTTCTCTTCACTTACACTCTCACTCTAACACAATCAGAAAGAGGTTTTCTTTGACAGGTTGGTCCTTTTGAATGCATCTCAGTTCCATAACAACAGTCAATAAAGTCTATTTTTTTTTTACTATATTATACACTGTTTTCACATGCTTTAAGGTACTCTGCACACAGCATATGCCCATAAGAACTGCTCTTGGCCAGTCCTTCTCTACAGACCTATCTCCTCTGTCCTGTTGTATTTTTTTAAAGAAAATTTGCTTGTTTAAATGGCTAGTTTTGTCTTAATTGATAATGTTGACTTTTCCCCTTTATTGCACCAGGATGCCATTATGACTGACCTCTGCTGGCTTCAGGATCAAAAGGTTATGTGTCTGAGATCATTTTTCCTAAACCTGAAGTCCTCTCCTAGCCCAGATATTTCTCCCAAATTGATTTTTTTCCTCTTCTAATTGGCCCCCAGTGGACATTTTACCTGGTTCCAAAAAGAGCAAGGTAGTAGACACTCTAGAAAAATGGACATTTCATCTGGCCCAGTTGATGGCTTAGCAAAAGTGTCAGATTCTTGCCCTGACTAAAATGTAATTAAGAAATGTTTAACAAAACAAATAAAAATATAACACTACATAGATAATGTTGTGGTTTTCTTTTTTATGTCATCATATGCCTTATGCTTAATACTTCTCTGAAACTTAATAACATTCATGATTTGCAAAAATGAAACATTAGTTGGGGCAGCTAGGTGGCGCAGTGAGTAGTGCTGGACCCAGAGTCAGAAGGATCTGAATTCGGTTTCGGCCTCAGACAATTAACACCCACAAAAAAAAACTAGCCATGTAACCTTGGGCAAGTTACTTAACCCGAACTGCCCTCCAAAAAGCAAATATGTATATATATTTATTTTTTAAATGAAACATTAGTCATGAAATGAAAATACAAAATATAAAATATGAAGAAAAGCAATCAGTGCTTTAGACCATAAACCAATGAAGTACCTTCAAAACATCTAACTCTTTTTCTCCCTTTAAAAACATACAATACAAGTGATAATTTACTTTAGCTTGTAAACAGCATGAGTCAAAATGGACAATGAGGTAATCTATATACTGCATAAGATAATTTTTAAAAACACTAGATAAGACACAATATTAAAGATAAATAGAAATCAGTGTTCACCTTGGTCTCTAGTATGGTTATAAGCGTCATCATAAAGCATTACATACTAGTTAAAGCCAAGCCAGTGGTGGCTGCCAATAATTGCTAAAATGAAGTTCAAGAGATAGCCCGACATGATTATTTTAAAGCTGGCAACTCTGAAATGTGTTAAGAAAATGTTGTGGTTTTCTAAATCAATATGTGGCAGTAGGGATCCATTCCTATTTTAGTTTCATAACACTGGCTTAGTATACTTTTTCACTCTCAGATTAGAAGCAGCTCTAGATCTAGAAGGGACTACTTAGGTCAACCTCCTTTACAGATGAAAAAATTAGAAACCAGAGAGGTCAAGTAACTTGTCCAAAGACACACAGGTTGTAGAACAGAGCCAGATACAAATCCAAGTCCTTTGATTCCAAATCCACTCATATTTCTCCTGCACTTCAGTGTAGATAGGGACATATATTTATTAATGTAACACATAGCCCACCATTTTTGCTTTTGTCTTTTTTTTTGGAAAATGTTTTATTAGAGTTAATAATATCACTGTGACTGCTTTGTGTACTTGGAAGCATGTCATTGGGGATCTTGGACTTAATATGATATAAAAGAAGTGCATCCCCATACCTGGCTTACCCTTAGGACCCTAAGACTTTGCGCTATTGACCCCTTGCTATAACAAACAAGCAGCCTTCCCTCTGGGATAATCCCAGATCTTCCTAAGTGAGCATAGGTTGGGGAGAGCAAGTCAACCTTGAGAGAGAAGGTGCGCTAGTAGCTATTTAACAACTGGGTCTCAAAAAAAAAGTATGCAAGGCACTTTTAAATTTGATCATTATTAAGATTTTTACATCACTTTCCTAAGTCTACATGATCAACAAAACAATAAATCAAGCCCTGGTTTTAGAGTTTGCTGGTCTCTGAGGTACAAGTGTTTACAATAAAAATTTAACAATCAGGTCTTATCAACCAGTTTGAGCTGGCTTCAGCAAATTTCTGAATACAGAGTCCATGTCAGGCATCATACCCATACCATACTAGGATTCAGATTCACAATTGGAAACATTCTTTTTTTCATATTTTGGTCTTTATTAATTTGTTTATTTACTTTTAGTTTACAAGATTCAGTTCCACAATTCCCTGAGTTTCAAATTTTCTTTCCCTCCCTCCCCTCCGCCCCCCCGCCTCCATGGCGGCATACAATCAAGTATAGGATCTGCAAATACTTTCCCATTCGACATTAGTCAGGTTATGAAGAAGGATTGTATCAGATGGAATGAACAATGGGAAAGAGGAAACAAAAGCAAACAAGAAAAAGAAAGAGAGCAGGTAGTTTGCTTCAATCTGGATTCAAACTCAGTTCTTTCTAGTTCTTTCTCTGGATGTAGACATCTCTCTCCATCATGAGTCTTTTGGGGTTGACTTATAACCCTGCATTGCTGAGAAGAACCCAGTCTATCAAAGTTGGTCGTACACATACATTGTGTCTGTATTTGTGCACAAATTTCTCCTGGTTCTACTCTTGTCACTCAACATCAGTTCTTATAAGACTCTCCAGGTAACTATGAAGTCTATCTGCTCCTCATTTGTTATAGGACAATAGTATTCCATTACATGCATATACCACAACTTGTTCATCCATTCCCCAATTGATGGGCACCCCATTAATTTCCAATTCTTTGCCTTCACAAAAAGAGCTGCTATAAATATTTTTGTACACATGGGTCTTCCTCCCACTTCTATGATCTCTTTGGGATATAACCCTAGAAGTGGTATTCCTGGGTCAAAGGGTATGAGATTATTTATAGCCCTTTGGGTATAATTCCAGATAATCTCCAGAATGATTGGACCAGTTCACAACTCCACCAACAATGCATTAGTGTTCCAGTTTTTCCACATCCTTTCCAGCATTTGTCATTTTCAATTGGAAACATTCTTAAAGCTCTCTTAAACAACAATGGGATATTTCTCCCACTAATCAAAGCAGGGTCATAGCTGGGGAATGCCTCCCATGGTCCACCACACCTAGGCAATGCTTCCCTTGACTTTTTAACCATCTTCCCACTTACCACGTTGTCACCTCCTCTCAAACCAAATAGTAAGTGTCTGAGGCTGAATTTGAACTCAGGTCTTCCTCACTCCCAGTTCTAAGTAAAATGAAGTGAATTGGATACAGTACTGAATCTGGAGTCAGTACTACTTGGATTCAAATTAGTATTTTAATCTCCTACACACTCCGTCCCCCCCTTTCAGGTTCCAGAGCCATAGTCAAAATCAACCCTTCCATTGCTACTGTAAAGGTTGCATAGATCTACTCCTCCATAGTTTCACTCACCCATCCCTGTAACTATCTTCTTGCAAGAAGTCACCTCAATCAATATTTTCCTATTTGAGATGTCTCTCCCTATTTGATCATAAATGCTTTGAAGTGAGCAACTGTTTTACCTTTAGTTTTGTTATAGCCATCGCCTAGCAAAGTGCTTAAGATAGAGAAATCACTAAATAAATGTTCTTTTCATGCATTCATTCAATAATGACTGAAATGGAGCTGACGAGCTCCAATCTTTAAGATAGAGAACACTGACAAGGACATTACAATGGAAAAGCCACTAGATGGCAGCATCACTCACAAGATACTTAGGCTTGTTCCATCTCATCAAGGTGATGGAAATGATCTGCAGGAGATTGTCAAGCAGAGAATTTGAGGTTGTTTAAAGAATTGACTAATTTGAGAGGAAACAAACCCAAAGGGACAAAAATTAGCAGTTGTGAACCATTTTCTCAGGAAGAGTAACATGCGCTAAGCTTCTAGCAAAACACTTAAAAAATTGCTTGGCTGATTAAGTAGTCAGATTCCCAGTCAGCCACTGAAGATCTGCAGAACAGGACAGGAGACAGAAGCAGCAGAAAATGGGAATGGAGGAGTGGGGGGAGGGGAAGAGAACTTACTTCTGCCCCCCTCCCATTTCAATCCCCAGGCCAAGACTGGGAAGCCAAGCCCAGAGAGCTCCTTTATTGCCAGATGGCTATTTCCTTGCTTTGAAACAGCTGAGAGGGTACATTGCCCCAAACCAAGAATGGGATCTGGGGAGCCTCCACCAAGTTTTTCAAAACTTAATAAATGCTGTGAATGACTTGGGAACTGCCCTGTTACCTCCTCATATTTATAGACATGGTACTTCACAAAGCAACCTACAGCAGTGTTTCCCAAACCACTTTATCAGCAGAACATTTTGGAGCTTAAAATATATTGCTAGAACTCATAAATAGAGCCATAAATGAGAATTCTAGCATCTGAAGCGAATTCATCTGGGGAGTGGGAGGAGAAGAATGAAGCTCCTGGGACAGCCCCCAAGTTCAGCTGAGGGAAACAGAGAATCAGCTAGGAATCTCCCAGCTAAATCATATCCTGACCTTTAATTACCCTCTGCTGTCTCTTTATCGTCAGATGGTTTCCTTGCTCTGTTTTCTGTTTCAGGCCCCTTTGCAGGTGTTTATTTGATGTGAATGAGGCCCACACATGAGCTCTTCCTCCTCTTTCTCCTCCTCTTCCTCCTGAGCTCAGTGCAGACTTAATTCCTATGCAGAATGTTACCAGTCCATAGTTTCGTTGCTGCTGAAGGGCTGAGCTTTACACATGACTTCCTGGAGAAGGATGGGGTGGCCAGTACAAAGACAAAAAGATGGGGAAAGGAGGGTGAGGAATAGAAAGAAGGTCAGATTAGCTGGATGGCAGATTGAGGGAGCAGAAGTCATTTCTAATGAGGCTTGAAAGATCCATTGGCTCCATCTAGCTTTGAAAGCTAAACAGGAGTTTATCTATGTGTGTGTATACATATACATATATATTAAAATACATATATATGCATTTTTTTTTCTCTAGAAGCAATAGGAAGCCACTAGAGTTGGTTGAGGAGGGAGGTCACAAATTATGGAAAATCACTATGGTAACAAGGTGTAGGGGTGGACTGGAATGGTGAGATTTGGGCCAAGGAGCCTAATTTGAAGCCATTGCAGTAATCTAAAAGAAAGGTGATGATGGAATGAACTAAAGTAGTAGCTATGTGAATAGAGGAGTTGGATTTGAAAGATGTGAAATTTCTTTGTTCAGGGGTGGCTAGGTGGCGCAGTGAACAAAGCACCAGCCGTGAAGTCAGGAGGTCCTGAGTTCAAATCCGGCCTCAGACACTTAACACGCACAAAAAACTAGCCATGTGACCTTGGGCAAGTCACTTAACCCCAATTGCCTTCCAAAAAGCAAATAATAATAATTTTTTTTTAAAAAGGAATTTCTTTGTTCATTCCCAGGAGGATTCTCCTTTATTGAAAGCTATCCCCACAAGAATGAAACAATATATCTAACTGTATGTTGCCAAGACCAAGGACCTCTGTGCCTCCTTTCCCACCCCACCCCCCAACAGACCAGAAGAGTACTGGTATGGAACGACTTGAATTCTGAGCTGTCTAGGTGCCCCCTTCATACTGGCCTAGGCCACCTTTGCATTTAGTTTTCTTCCATTCTCCCCAGCTGGCCATACTGCATGGAGACCCCTGCTCCACATGGCAGCTGCAACACAAATGGCTCATGGGGCTTATTGATTGCTATCTATTCAGGGAATAAGCTCCCAATTGAAAAATGAGGGAGAAGAGATACCATTTCACACCCTACCAAGCGTGATTTTCACCACTTCTTATGAGAATTTCCATAGAGCAACAAAGCCTAGAGCCAAAGAATGGTAGAATGTTGGAGTTGGAAGGGGACTTTATAGAACATCAAGTCTAACCGTTTCATTTTACAGATGAAGAAACTGAAACCCAGAAAGGTTATGATTTGTTCAAGATCACATAGTTAGTAAATGACAGAACATGACTAGAACATTTTTTCTCTCCCACTGGCTATTTAGTGTCCCATGCCTCCTCCCTGACCCTGTGACACAAGGGAGAAAGGGAGACACAGACTCCTTACCTCCTCGTGACCCAAGCCCCACAGAGTCATAGATGTCAGGGGTAACAGTGTTGTGGAATCACAGGAACATAGATCTATAGCTAGAAGGCCTCCAAAGACATCTTGTCCATACACCCTTCATTTTACACATGAGGAAACTGAGGACCAGAGAAGTGAATGATTGACCCAAAACCACCCAGATATTGTATATGAGGAAGACTTTGAACCCAGGTCCTCTGACAACAACAACAAAATGCAAAGGCACACAATGAAGACTTGGGGCTGCGGAGAGAAATGGGGAGATGGGATTATCTCAGAGGGTAGAGACCTAGTAGAAAGCAATGGGGTAGAGTAGAAAAGAGTCTTAAAATATAAGTTAAGGGACCTGGATTCTATCCTTATATTTGCCTCTACCTAGCTGTGTGATCTTGGACATATCTCTTAACCTCTCTGGACCTCAATTTCCTAAGCTCCAGAATGATGATAATAACACTGCCCTACCTAATGGAATTGCTGTGAGGCTTAAATGACCAAATAGGTCTAAAAGGGCTTTAAGAAATACAAAACTCTAGTGCAGGTATGTGCCATGCCCCTCTGGCAGCCTGGTGAAGTCTGTGGACCCCTGTCCTCTCAGAATGTTTTTAAATGCACAAAACAAAATAAAAAAGAAACAAATTACATTTAAATACAGTTAACATTTTTTTTTAAAAAAAAAGGACATAAACCCCAGGTTAAGAACCTCTGCTTTAGATCAATGTCAGAACTAAGGACAGTTAAGTCAGGTCCATCCACAGAGACCAAGCCCCTCTTCAGAAGGTAGGGTTAGCACTCTACAGGTCTAGAGGGCCTAGGAATGGGAAGACCATGGAGGAAGCTGTACCCACAGGCAAAGTTCATGCAGCAGAGGCATATGAGCTGATGAGATGCCACAGATAGTCACAACACACAAAGGAAGCAATTGTAAGATCTGGCAGAACCCCAACCCTCTGAGGGTAGGAGACGCTACAATCTTAAATTGCTGCCACTCAATTCAGGAGTTCTTAATCTGGAGCTCTTGAATCTGCCTTTTTTTAATATTTTGATAATTGTAATTCAATGTTATTGGTTTCCTTTGTAATCCTATGCATTTTGTTGTATGCATTTAAAAAAATTATTCTAAGGGACCCATAGACTTCACCAGATTGCCAAAGATTAAAAAATATTTAAAAAGTTAAGAAACCCTGACTTTGTCTAATTACCTCTTTTGGCCCTAACTAGGGCCTATGTATGTACGCAGCTAAGTGGCTTAATAGATAGAGTATTGGTCATGGAATCAGGAGACCTCAGTTCAAATACAAACTCAGACACTTATTAGCTAAAAGTCATTGAATCTCAGTTTCCTCAGCTATAAAACGGAATTAAGTATAGTACTTACTTCCCAGGACTGCTGTAAGAATAAAATGTGATAATATTTCTATAGCACTTTGCAAAACTTTAGGGGAGGTAGATAGATAGATAGATAGATAGATAGATAGATAGATAGATAGATAGATAGATAGATAGACAGACAGACAGACACTATATATATATTACAAATATATAAACTCTATTTGGATGTTGTTTTTGTTGATATCTGACTCTTTGTGACCCCATTTAGGGTTTTCTTGACAAAGATACTGGAGTAGTTTGGATTTCCTTCTCCAGCTCATTTTACAGATGAGGAAACTGAGGCAACCAGGGTCAAGTGACATGCCTAGGGTCATATAGCTAATAAGTGTCTGAGCCTGGATTTGAACTCAGGTCTTTCTGACTTCAGGCCTAGCACTCTATCCATTGCACTACCTAGCTCATTAGTAACAACATATTTTTTTTTGCTTTTTGGAGGGGTGAAGGTAGGGCGATTGGGGTTAAGTGACTTGCCCAAGGTCACACGGCTAGTTTTGTGTTAAGTGTCTGAGGCTGTATTTGAACTCAGATCCTCCTGACTCCAACAACCTTTTTGTATAGGCAAAAAACACTGGCCCATGAGAAGTAAGTGATTTGCCTAAAGTCACCCAGTGAACTAATTTTCAGACTAATTAATGAGCTATGGGAGCTGAGACTAGAGCCCAGGTATCCTGATTCCCCATCTAGGGCACTTCCATTTATACCCCACTGTCAGTGAAGAAGTGAAGAGAACAGATCATTTCTGATGCTACATTCCCTGAGATGATAACAAAGACATTTCCAGAAGCTACTTATGATTTTACACATCACCTGAGAAACTCTCATCTCAACAAAAGTGGACCCTTTACCCTCTCCTTAACCCCTGAACAATTGCACTCAACTGGATAATCCGAGCAAGCTTTCTTAATGAAGAGCTGAGTATAACGTTAACTCCCTACTCTCCATCAGTGCAGAATGGAATAGGAAACAATCATTATGAATCCACTGTGAAGAAAAGAAACATTCTTTACAGCAGCATAGATCTTTCAACTGGATCTTCCTGGTGTGTTATAATTGTTACATTGTTAATATTTTTTTTTCCTTTTGTAGCTACCATTATTGCTTAGCCCCTAACTATCTGCAAAATATCTTCCAATCATGGAATCCTAGAAACTCGGGATTGGAGATAACTTAGAGATTATGTAGTCAAACCCCCTACTCAGAGTAGGAATTCCCTATATGACCCAGAGTAAACCAGACAGCCCAATGGATAAAGTACTGAACCTAGAGTAAGAAAGCCCTGAGTTTAAATCTTGCCTCAGACACTTACTGGCTTTTTGACCTTTGGTAAGTCACTTAACTTCTGCTGCCTCAGTTTCTTCCTCTATAAAATGGAGATAATTATTGCACTTATCTCCTAGGATTATGGGGGTTTTTAATAATATTTTCCCCATTACATGTAAAGATAATTTTTACCATTCATTTTTTAAAATTTTGAGTCCAAATTTTCTCTATTGTTCCCTCCCCTCTCCCTCACATGGTAAGCAATTTAATGTAACTTATATATGTGCAATCGTATAAAACGTATTTCCATATTAGTCACCTGAAAGAAGAAACAGATCAAAAGGGAAAAAAACTCACAAAAAAATAAATTGAAATATAGTATGTTTCAATCTGCCTTCAGACTCCATCATTCTTTCTCTGGATGTGGATAGCATTTTTCACCATGACTCCTTTGGAATTGTCTTGAATCATTGTATTGCTGAGAATAGCCAAGTCATTCACAGTTGACCATCATATAATATTGCTGATACTGTGTACACTGTTCTTCCCAGGATTATTGTAAGGATAAAATGAGATAATATTTCTAAAGTGCTTTTTGAACCTTAAAGCCCTATATAAATGCTAGCTAGCTATTATTATTTCAGTGAATAGAGTGTTAGTCTTAGAGTTAGAAAGATCTGAATTTGAATCCTGTCTTAGACACTTACTAGCTGTAGGACCCTGAGCAAGTCAACTAGACCTCAGTTTCCTATCTGTAAGCTGAGAAGGTTGGATTTAATAGCCTCTGAAGTCCCTTCCAGCTGAAAACCTATGATCCTATGAACATTCTTTACAAGTGATCACCCAATCATTCTTCTATTTCCACGGCAGTTGATGCTTATCAGTTAAATTCAATTACAATGAAATTCAAGATATTACCTGAATTCTTTGATTATGTGTGATGTTTCCCACGATATTTGGTAGTTCGTTATTTCTGTATCCATTTTATAGCAGAGTAGATGTGGGGAAAGAATTAATAGTTTGTGTTGGGAGTGAGGAGAGACTTTAAAATGTTAGTGTCCATAGATTTAAGATAGAAAGGATAGTCCAACCCCTTTATTTTACAAATGAGGAAACTGAAGACTAGCAAAAAGAAGGGGTTTACCCAAGATCATACAGGCAAGATTTGAACCCAAGGATTCTGGTTCCAAAGCCAGTGAATTTTCTTGAACATTGCTCCTGGCTATAATGTAGAAGTCAAGAAAGCTAATGTGACCCAGATGAATTAATAAAAGAACAAAAAAACAGAACGAAGAAAGTGACCCTCTCAACTGCATTCTGCTCTGGATAGATATGATCGAGTTTATTACATCTAGTTCTAGGAATCATATTTTAAGAAAGACATTAGCCTGCTCAATTCTAGAGCTCGGTGCTATAGCTAGAGTATCCAAAGATCAAATGTTTAGAGCATGTGGGGGTCTCAAAAAAAACATCTAATCCAAATCTTTCATTTTACAGATAAGGAAACTGAGTCATAGAGCATTTAAATGAGTTGAGGATCACACAGAAAGTTTCTGAGGCAAGGTTTGAACTGAGATCTTCCCAGCTCCACATCCAATGTCCTATTTATTCAGTCAAGCTGCCTCTCACACTAACTCCTTGTTGGGATTTTTATAATGGGGATTCCTGAACAGAAGCCATCAAATTCAGCTACATCCTTTTACGCATAAGAAAACATGCCCATCAGAGTTGAAATCATTTTCTCGGAATCATAAAGATATTAAGTTCCTGAGGCAGGATTTGAACTCAGAAATTCCTGACTCTAAGACCATCACCATTTACTGCCACAATACCACGCTGCCTCATATTGAAGGGTGATGTGAATGGTGAGAGAAATCTGAAAACCATACCCTACAAGGTCATCAGTTACAGAGTAAGGGCTAGAACACATATCTTCTGACTCTCAGCCTAGTACTCTTTCCATCAGACATTAACAGAATTAAAATTCCCTCTAGGTACCTTGGGAGCATCTTGATGACATATTTGACCGAGCAGACATTCACCTAAAATGAATAATAGTTATACAAATCTGAAGAACTTGTGCCAAGTTTGAATAGCCCCTCGTTAAACTCACCTCTTTGCAAACTTGTTCATACATTCCTCTAACCAAGCATGAGAAGACTGGTGACCCATTTGTTATGAGATTTATAAGGGAGGGCACATTTTCTAAATGGCGACTGCAGGCTAAGTTCTTAAGTTGAAACTGAGAACCAGAAACATTTAAAAGTTGGTTTTGTTTTTTAATTCAAATGAATAAATGAGTGAGTAGATGAGTGCATGAATTAAAAAATATTTATTAAATGATTCCTATGTACCATGCATGGCACTAAGCACTGGGGATACAAATAGGAAAACAAGAAAGTCCCTGATCTCAAGGATCTTATGTTTCAATGAGATATATACCACATATGGCAGGTTTCAACTATGAGTTCAATAGAAAGGTCCTCTATGGTTTTAAGCATAAATTTCTCCTTCTTCCCAGATTTCTGCTGATGAGCAACTATTCCCCTTCCACAGCAACTACTTCCCTTTCCCTAATCTTTCCATTTTATCCTGGAATCTAGTAGAATCCTAAAACCCATAGAATTTTTTTCATTTTCTTTTTTATAATAAATTGAACAATCATGAAGAAACACAAATATTTTAAGGGAGAAATGAAAACAGGGGTAAGATTGTATAAGGAACTATGACTTGGTCCTATAAAGGTATAACCCAAGTCCCAAAGCCTGTTGGTGTGGGAATCCCTCTTTATTTGTGGATAGAAATGCCTCTCACCAGTGTGAGGGATGGGGTGAAGCTGAAGAGAAGAGGGAATAGATTCAGTCTCTTAAGAGTCTTTTTAGTCTCTTCAAGTTTATGAGTCTCCTCTCGAGTCTCTTTGGGTTTTGTAATCACTTCAGCTGCTTCTGGCTTCCAGCTTTTAGAAAAAAAGATGGATGATGCCAACCCCAGTTCAGTTTGCTGAAGGGAGGAAAAACCCTGGGAAGAAGTTAACATGAAAGGAGCTAGCAGTGTCTGGTATGTCCCTATCCCCAGCTTGCTACACTAGAGACTTCAGGGAATTTTCCCTTGGGTGAGACCTGGAACTCTCTTATTTGAATTGTTACTTCTTCCCAATGGGAGAGCTCCTTTTCTCTGTATCATCTGGCATATATTCTCCAACATATACCTTCTCTGATTCTGTTTTGCTAACAATCCAGGCTTCTTTTCTACTTATGTAGTAAGCAGAATACATTGGTAGGAAGGAAGTCAAGCCTTGTTTATAAAGTTTGGAGTCTTCCTTTCACCATTAATCAATAGCAATCATAAATTCACCTGAAAAATCTCATCCCTAGACTAATAATATTTTTATGTTATACAGTAATTCAGTTGTATCCCACTCTTCATGACCTCATAGACCATCACACAGTAGGCTTCCTCTCCTCCGTTATATCCCAAAGTCTGTCTAAGCTCATATTCATTGCTTCCATGACATTATCTATCCATCTCACCCTGTACCATCTCCTTCTCCTTTTGCCTTCAATCTTTCCCAGCATCAGGGTCATTTCCAGTGAATCCTGTCTTCTCATTATGTGGCCAAAGTATTTAAGCTTCAGCTTTAGTATTTGTCCTTCTAAAGAATAATATGAATTAGTTTCTTTATGTTTTGCCTGATTTGATCTCCTTGTCCAAGGGACTCTCAAAAGTCTTCTCTGGTACCATAATTCAAATGTATTGTTTCTGCAACACTCAGCTTTCCTTATAGTACAACTCTCACAGCCATAGACTACTACTGGAAAAACCATAACTTGGACTATACAGTCCATTTTCAGTAATGTCTCTGCTTTTTTAGTGTGCTGTTCAGATTAATCTTAGCTTTCCTTCCAAGAAGCAGCTGTCTTTTAATTTCCTGGCTATAGTCACCATCTACAGTGATCTTTGAGCCCAAGAATATAAATCTGACAGTGACACATATCTTCTCCTTCTATTTACCAGGAAGTGGTGGAACCAGTTGCCATGCTTTTTTTAATGTTAAGTTTCAAGCCAGTTTTTACACTATTCTTTAATTTCTCTTCACTTTCTGCCATCAGAGTAATATTGTCTGCATATCTGAGATTATTAATATTTCTCCTGGCAAACTTAATTCTGACTTTTGATTTATCCAGCCTGGTATTTCACATGATATACTCTGCATATAAGTTAAATAAATAAGAAACTATGTACGATCTTCTCATACTCTTTTTCTCATCTTAAGCCAGTCAGGTGCTCTATATTCACTTCTAACTGTTGCTTCTTGACCCACATACAAGTTCTTCAGGAGACAAGTAAGATGATTTAGTACTCCCATCTCTTTAAGGACTTGGCACATTTTGCTGTGATTCATGCAGCCAAAGAATTTAGTATAGCCAATGAAGCAGAAGTAGATTTTTTTTTTCCTGGGACTCCCTTGCTTTCTCCATAATGCAGTAAATGTTGGCAATTTGGTCGCTAGTTCCTCTGCCTCTTTAAAAATCAGCCTGCTCTTCTGGTAATTCTTGGTTCAGATGTTACTGAAGCATAGCTTGCAGAATCTTAAGTATAACCTTGTTGGTGTGTAAAATGAAAAAAATTGTTTGGTAATTTGGACATTCTTTGGCATTGTCCTTCTTTAGGATTGGGACATAAACTGATCTTTTCCAATACAGTGGCCACTCTTGATTATCCCAAATTTGCTGGTATATTGAATGCAGCACTTTAACAGCATCATGTTTTATGATTTTAAATAACTCAGCTGGAGTTCTTTCACCTCCCCTAACTTTATCTTTAGCAATGCTTCCTAAGATTCACTTGACTTCGTGCTCCAGGATGCATAACTCTAGATCAGTAACCACACTATTATGGTTATCGGTGACGTTATGTTTTCTGTATGACTCTATACATTCTTATCGTCTTTTTTAATCGCTACCATTTTGTCTTTTATCATATGCATTTCTGCCTGAAATGTTCCCTTAATGTATCTAATTTTCTTGAAGAGATCTCTTGTCTTTCCCATTCTATTGTTTTCTTCTGTTTCTCTGCATTGTTCACTTAAGAAAACCTAATTTCTCCTTGCTATTTTTGATAATTCTTCATTCAGTTGGGTATATTCTTCCTTTGTCCTTTAACTTTAATTTTCCTTCTTTTCTCAGTTATTTATAAAGCCTCATTAGATAGCTATTTTGCTTTCTTGTTCTTCTCTCTCTTTGGAATGTTTTTTGTTGCTGCCTCCCATACAATATTGTGAACATCTACCCATAGTTCTTCAGGTATTCTATCTACCAAATCTAATCCCTTAAATTTGTTCATCATTTCCACTTCATAGTTATAAGGGATGTTATTTAGGTCATGCCTATGTGGTCTGATAATTTTTCCTACTTTCTTCAATTTAAGTGAATTTTGCAACAAGAAGCTCATGATCTGAGCCACAGTCACTTTTGCATCTTTGGCTGCAAAGTGTATAATCAATCTGATTATTTTATATATTATATATATATATATATATATATATAATGTATTAAAGGAAAATCCAACATTGACCATTTGGTGATGTCCACGTGTAGAGTCACCTTTTGGGTTGTTGAAAAAGAGTGTTTAGGGGTGGCTAGGTGGCACAGTGAGTAGAGCACCGGCCCTGGAGTCAGGAGGACCTGAGTTCAAATTTGGCCTCAGACACTTAACACAAAAACTAGCCATGTGACCTTGGGCAAATCACTTAACCCCAAATGCCCTCTAAAAAGCAAAAAAAAAAAGAGTGTTTTCTATGACCAGAGAGTCGTCTGACAAAATCTATTAGTTTCTACACTGCTTAATTTTGTACTCCAAGGCCAGACTTGCCTGTTACTCCAATTACCTTTTGATTTTTTACTTTAGTATTCCAAACCCCTGGGATGAATGTGACATCTTTTTTTGTTTTTGGGTGTTCTGTGGCAAGCACAGAAGTAGTTCACACCTTGTTTCAGCTATTGAATCAACACCTTGTTTCAGTTCAAGTTTCTTTTGAGCCTTGTATCAATTCTGTTAAGAAATAGAACGTGTGAACCCTAGAACTTGTGAACTCCTGGGGAGGAGCTAATGACTATATAAGGATAGCCCCAGGGCTAGAGACAGAAAAACAGAGACGAGGACTTCTATGGTAGCAGAGTCAAGAAGGAGAAAACTTGTAGTATACCAGTACTCTGTTTGTCTGATCTGTCTGTGTTGATGTTTGTTTGTGATACTTTGTACAGAAGCCCTGGGACATTACTGGAAGCCCTGAAAGAGAATTTTCTGGTTGTATGTTTACAGAAGCCCTGGCCCTGGAAGAGGGTTTTGGAGATCCTAGGACTTTACTGATGATTATTGCTGACCTCTTGGACCTTGTTTGTGGGTCTGTGTTGATTTCTATGTTGATGATTTGTGTTGAGTTCTCAGACCTTGTTGGTGGGTCTGAGTTGATTTCACAGGTAGATAGTGAATTGACTGTGGTGCCGGCAATGTGCATGAATATTATTGTGGCTCTGTCACGCTTTGACTTCCCAGAAACAAGAACTGTGAAGGACTTGAGGTTGACTGGACACTGTGAACTTCAATATGGAATGGGAACTGGATGAAGAACTGGACAAGGAACTGGGAGCTGCCTGCCTTTGAACCCAGCTGACAATTGGAGCTGGAGCCATGGAAGAAGAACCATGGAAGCTGAAAGCCAGCCTTGAGTCAAGCTGAAAGAAGATTTTGCTTGGATACTGTGTACTGACTGAGAATATTATGATTAACTGTGACCTAGGGGTGGAAAACTTTGACTTTTGTACTTTGTGATGGAATTAAGGATTTTGTGATTGACTAAATGAATGTGCTTTTTTAAAACTATGTGACCACTTTGGTGAAAACTATGTGGCCATTTTAGTGATATGTTGTTGAGTTGTGACATGGTGAATGCTGTATTTTGATTTTCTGTGAATGTTTTTCTCTGATTTGTTACTGAATAAATAGAGAGCTCACTATACTATATAATCAGAACCTTGAAAGCTGTTCACAGCGGCAGTCCTCTGGAAAGCTGCTAGTGCTTGGCGGCTTTACATTACTTCTCGAAGTTATTGCAGGTCTTTATAGAACTGATCATCTTTGGCCTCTTTTGCATGAATGGCTGAAATAAGAATTTATATTGCTGTGATGTTTAATGGTTTGCCTTGGATTCAAACAGATATCATTTTATAATTTTTGAGCTTATATACCAGTACTGCTTTTCTCACTCTTTTATTGACTATGAGAGCTACTCTATTTCTTCTAAGAGATTTTCTCCCAGAGTAATATGTGTAATGATCACCTGAATTAAATTCACCCATTCCTGTCCATTTAAGTTCACTGACACCCAAGATATTGAGGCTTGATCTTTCCATCTCCTATTTGACCTCATCCATCTCACCTTGGTTCATAGATCTTACATCCCAGGTTCCTTTACAGCATGGGATTTGTCTGTCATCACCAGACATATTCACAGCTGAACTTCCTTTTGGCTTTCTGGAGCTACTTATAGTTGTCCTCTACACTTCCCCATTAGTGTGTTGAACGCCTTCTGACCTGAGGACTCATCTTCTGGCATTATATCCTTTTAATACTGCCCATGAGATTTTATTAGCAAAGATACTGGAGTGGTTTGCCATTTCCTTTTCCAATGGAACACTGCATAGCATAGCTCATAGTTTCCTGATATAATTCCAGACCAGTATCCCCCAGCCAGTTTGCTCCTCCTTAAACAGCCAGGTGTAGCCCTGTTCCCATCAGATTTAGTATAGACACACAATTGGCTTTAGCCCTACTGAAGCTCAGAATTCTTGAGCTCATCTACAAGCCTTGTACTCCTTAATATCAGGGATTACACATCTGAGCTTTTTGTTATGCCTCTTTAATGTTTCTCACTAACCACTAATCTACCTTTCTCCTCACCATGATTCCCCCACCCACACAAGAGAAATCCTTTCTTATAATAGATATGTACAGAAAAAACAAATCAACAGATTGCCCATATTTTGGAATGTATTTGTGATTCTGCATTTCCAGTTCAGATTAGATCTCTTGTCCAGTCCACTATCTGTTTTATACAGCCTGCAATCTCAGAATGCAGACTGATAAATATTAAATATAAATGAATTTATAAGACTCAATATAAATATTTAAATGTAACATTATAATATATACTAGTGTATAATACTACACAAATGTATTATTAAATATAAACTTATACATGAATGTAATACTAAATATAAACTTTATTTATATAGAAGCTTCATGTTAAATTGTAAAATGCAGTCTTAGCTTACTGGATATGGACTACAGTCTGCAATTCTCCAAGCCCTGCTTAATTCATCTCTCTGCTAAAAGGGATGAGGTATGTTTCATCACCAGCCTTGTGAAGTCATGACTGGTCAATGCTTTGGTCTGAGTTCTGAGGATCTTCTAACTCTTCTAAGGACCCTCACATTATTATTTTGATCATCCCATAAATTGTTCTCCTTGCTCTGCTAATTTCACTCAGCCTCAGTCCATAGAATCTTTTCCTATTTCTCTTCATTTTTCATAGTCATCAATTTTATGACATACCAAAAATGCCACTGCATTCATATGCCACAATCTGGTCTTCCCTATCTTTCGTTTCCAGTTCTTTATGACAACAAAAAGTACTGCTATTAATATTCTTGTCCATATGAAACTCACAGAACATGTAGTGTCAGAAGACATTTTGAAGGTCATCTAGTGCAACTCATTTTACAAAAAAAAAAAAGTAAATTGAGGTCCAAAAAGAGGAAGTGACTTGCTCAGGTTCACAAAGTCTACTGTCCCCAATTCCTCTGCATCCCCCTACTCTCTGGGGCAGGGTTCACAGTAACACAAAAAGAAGCAGACAGTCCTCTGAGTAATGATAAGTAATGCTTTGCTGGGGAAAGGTTGGAAAGATTGATGGGAAGGGAAGGACAAAAAGGTTCTATTTACAGCTAACTCAGGAGAATATCCAACAAGTTTTCCATAAGACAAAAGGTGAACACAGTGTCAGATTTTGCTGTATCACAAATTTATTTAATGCTTGAAGGTTAAACATTGTGGTTGTGACTGAGCAAAAGACAGGAAGGAAATAACAGTACAGATCAGCTTCTTGGTGTTTTAACCTTTTGACCTTGTTTAATCCAAAATTTCATCTTCATAGAAAAATAAGCACTTACATGATTATTTGAATATGAAAATTGAAAAACAAAGAAAAAACTACCTCTAACATATAGTACAAAATATTTTTCTCCCTTTGAAAGCATATTAGTAGATGATGTTTTGTCCAGTAATCTCAGATTCATAGTTAATTCTCCTTTAATCAAATGTATATTGCCCAGTTTATGGATTATCCAGAACAATTACTTCCTGCTACCTGTTTTTTGGTCATTTGTTCTTGAGGGGTACCTCAAGAAGGGAAGAGGAATGAGATAAGGTTAGCTAGATACTTTCAATGACTGTGGTTAAAAAAAAATTAAGTAAATAAAATGAAAGTGGGAGAGGGAGGGATACAATTTATTAGGGCCAAGAGATTATCATTTATGGTTAATTGATGGAAGGGCAGGGAAGGGCAGTGCAAGGCAGGGAAGGGAAGGGGAGGGAAGGGCAGTGCAAGGCAGGGAAGGGAAGGGGAGGGAAGGGCAGTGCAAGGCAGGGAAGGGAAGGGAAGTGAAGGGCAGTGCAAGGCAGGGAAGGGAAGGGGAGGGAAGGGAAGGGAAGGGAAGGGAAGGGAATTCAGTTTCAATGTATCTTTATTCTTTCTAATTACATTGTTGTGGAACAAATTGTGATGCCCATGCTTCTTTGTACTCTTCATATTCATCATTTCTTACAACACAGCAATATTCAGTCACATTCACGTACCACAATTTGTTTCCTGCTACTAATACATGTACAGAACCTAACTTTCTGTCTTTGACCTCCTTAAGATCTCTGGAATGGAGGGAATTAATAATTTAGGAATTTTTCTCATATAGTTCCTGATTATTTTCCAAGATTGTTTGGATTCTTTCAAAGTTGCACCAAAAATGGGTTACCATGCCTGTTGTCTTACAGCCTCTTCAAATATTGATTATTTTTATCTTTTAGAATTTTGCCACCTTGAAGGGTGTGAGATGAGACTTCAGTGTTGTTTTAATGTGCATTTATCTTATTAAAATATTTTTCACAAAAAATAAATAAATAAATGATATTTTTCACATGGTTTAACCCCATCATTTTATAGATGACAAATTGAAGCCAAAAGAAGCTGAGAGTTACTCAGTCTTCAATGTTGTTTTTTTAACCTAGGGTAGTGTGGCCATAGTTGACAACTTTCTCTTTTCTCTAACTCTTAATTTCTGCTCAAATAACTACAGGACTTTTCAAAGTTCCCAGGAAGCTGATGGGTACAAGAATACACTCACTTAAATAACGTCATTTGGTATTCACTTTGAGAGAGGCATGTGACACAGTCTACAATATACCATCAATTGTAATTTTCTGTGAGGAGGGAAGGCTAGCAAAATATCACACCTGCTGCTGCAGCATATGTTTTTCTGTATTATGTCAAATCTTTTCACTTAGTGTGCATTTGCACATCTTGCTTCATCTCCAGAATGCCAGAAAACACTTGCCCAGGAATCACAGAACCAAGTCCAAGGAAATAAGACAAGAAAGATGATGATCTTCACAGAAGAGTAGCACGGTCATCTCACAGTGCACAGGAACAGCAGCCTGGGTGGATGATGGATGGACCAGATGATGTGCATTGTATGCTGTTCTCCGGATCGTTATTAAAGACAGTCCCAAATGATGTCCTGCTATTATTTATCATGTTCCAGGCTTCTCAAATGGAGTATCAATGTGTCTGTAATTTTCAGTTCACCAACTGAACTGTAAAATCACACATGCACCACATTTCCATTTGCCAAGTACACGATATTGCACAGTGAATTTAGGGGAAAATGTAAAGTCCTTCATTTTGTTCTATGTATTGTATATCTGAAGGGCTGCCATGTGAAAGAGTATTTTAATTCATCCTGTTTAGTCCCAGAGGTCAGAGCTAAAGGCAATAAATTGAAGTTGGAAAAAGATAGCTTTCAATTCCACATAAAGAAAAACTTTTGAGAATATGTGTTTAGTTATGACAGTGAGGTTGCCCAGTCAATAGTGCACTGGGATGGGAATCAAAAAGACTGATTTTCTTGAGATCAACTCCAACCCCAGACACTTACTAGCTATATGGTTTAGGGCAAGTCACTTAGCCCTGCTTGCCTCAGTTTCCTCATTTGTAAAATGATTTGGAGAAGGAAATGACAAACTACTCCAATACCTTTGCCAAGGAAACCCCAGACGAGGTCAAAAAGAATGTGACATGATTGAAACTACTGAACAACAACAAATATATTTAATTGAACTAAATCACAATGAGAGCTTTCCAAAAGTAGAATTAACCCTCTTACAAAATTGTGAGTCCTCCATTAATGGAAATCTTCAAGCAAAGGTTAAAAAACCACTTGTTGAGGATAATAAGTATGATTAGCACTCACATTGAGCTTTAAGATTTGCAAAACACTTAATATATATTATCTCGTTTGGTCCTCACAACAACCCTATGAGGTAGATGGTATCATTATTCAGATCTTACTGATGAGGTAGTGAAGACTGAAAGGTTAAGTGGATTTCCCAGGGACACACAGCTAGTACATGTCCGAGGCAAGATCTGAACTCAGGGCTTCCTGATTTCAGGGACAGTTCTCCTGACTAGGAGCTGCAGAGATACTCTATTCAGGTATGGAACTGACCATCTTCTGAAGTAGCATTATATAGGAGTATATTTATAGATGTCTTTATCAGTCCAGAGTCACGTTACTGCACAGACTCACAGAAGCTCATTGCTAGAAGGAACCTCAGAGCTATGTGGTTTCACACTGACTTGAATAGAAATACCCTCTCTACAGCCTCCTGATACTGGTCATCTATCTTCCACTCTAATGAGAGGCACCGTGCATTCTCCTTGAGCAGCCCAATCTATTTGTGGTCAGATGTAGTTGTTTGCAAGTTGTTTTAAAAAGAAAAAAATGCTTAAATCTCTCTCTTGGAAAACTTTCACTCATTGCTCCTAATTCTTCCCTCTAGGGAAGAACAAATCTAATTCCAGCTAAATGGTACAGTGGATTGAGTGCTGTACCTAGAGTCAGGAAGAAAAGATTGATACCAGCCTCAGATGCTTCCTAGCAGTGTGACCCTGGGCAAGTCACTGAACCTCTGTCTGCCTCAGTCTCCTTAACTGTAAAACGAGGATGATATCAGCACCTACAATCTGAATGCAGACCAAAGTATACTATTTTTTCATTTTATTTTTTGTGGAGATTTTTGGTCTATCTCTGTTTTCGCAACATGACTAATATGGAAATATGTTTTGCATGACTGTACATGTATAAGCTATATCAAATGATTACCATCTCAGGAAGAACGAAGAGTGAGAATTTGGAACTCATAATTTTTTAAATGAATGTTAAAATTTTCTTTTACATGTACTTGGGAAAAAATAAAATATTATTTTAAAAAACAGCACCTAACTTGTGTTGTTGTGAGGCTGGAATGAAATCATATTTGTAAGACATTTAGCACAGTACCTGGACCATGTATGATATAAATATTAACCCACCTTCCCCATCTTCCCCTTAACAAACCCTTCGGGAAAGTATCATAATCTCACCTAAGTTTTCTTTTTGTTTTTTTTGTTTTTATAACACCCATTTCTTCAATTAATCCTTCCAAAGACATAATCTCTAAACAGGGGCATGCTGAAGACAATTTGAACAGTCTTGGGAAAGCTGATTGTTAAATTTTCATCATGAGCATTTATACTTCAGAAATTGTCAAATGCTATGTCAGGGTTTGATCAATTGTTTCTAAAATTAAGGAAGTGATAAAGTAAAATGCTTATAATGCAGATTAAATTTAAATGTGTGTGATTTCTTCCCCCACAGATTAAGCTGTTAAGCATTTACGTGCACAAACCATTCTTATAAACTTCTACTCAAATTCCAGTTTGTTGGTAAACTTTTTTGCTTGGGGAACTGTACTTTCTTTTTAAAAAATTCACTGTTGTGGGGAAAAAAATGGGGATGTATTGTACTGTAGTGAAAAGGGTACTAGGCCTAGGAGTTATCTCAAACAGTGTTTATTGATACTAGGAATGCTATCAATGATGAAGCAGTGAAGTCAGAGCCAGCCTAGCACAACTGATCTGAAAAGAATCACCTACCTTGTTGTTGGGTTCCAGACTATAGAGAAGTTTGTTGGAAATTGGGTGATCAATACTTTTTAAAGCAATGTCCCATACATATAAAAACATACATAATTATATCTGGTGCTCACAAGGAAATTATAAGCTCCTTAAAATAAACTGTAAATAAATTTAGAGACCTTGATTCATGACCACTTGGCCACCACTTCCCCAGTGACCTTCTCATGGCAGCAACACCTTAGCTCCTATAATCTCTTCCTCTGATTGATGATTTTCTATTGAAACCTTCATTGAGGAAGTACCCAAGCCATCCATGAACCCAAATCTTTCTCCTTTCCCTTTCTTTTGTTTCTCCTTCATCTTTTTCCTTTGAGGCCTAAAAATTTCATCATCACCCTCCACCCTCCTTCTTCAAAAGTGGAAGAAAGTTCTTCTAGGAAATACTGTTTGTACCCTGTCCGATCTTCCCAGAGTGAGTCGTAGCACATGTATGATTTCCAGCTTATGTAATCTTGCATCCTGGTGAGTTAAATGGACTCTAAAAAGCAACAAGCTCTTTAAGAATAAGCCAAGCTTGTCTCCTCAGTAAACGGTGACAGCTCAGAAACCTTGCTAATGTACTTTCCCCATTAGTGCTCTTCCCACCCCTTGTCTCTCCTCTTTTGACCTTTTCTTAAGCTCTGTTTTCTCCAGTCTTTGTCTGCCCACCTGGCACTTAAAAGCTTTCTCCCCAAGGAGCCTCCAAACACAGCAATCAGCAGAAAGGGACTCATTTGACACTTCTCAGAAATCTCAGGTTTTGAGGCCATGAACTGGAAAAAAACTTTCTGACTTTCTTTGTTGTTCTTTCTTTTTTCTTACATCTTTTTTGAAAATACTTTAGTTATAAATTTGATAGCCCACTAACAACACGACCCTTCAAACACAGAGATAACAGTGCCAAAAAAAAGGTATTTAAAATTATTTAATTCAGCAAATATCTATTAAGTACCTACTATGCTCCAGGCACTGTGCTAGGCACTAGCAATAATATAAAACAAACAAAAACCTAAGTAATCCTTGCCCTGGTGTGATTACATTCTGTTGAGGGAAACAATATATATAGTAAATAAACACAAGCATATTACAAGCAAATAAAAAGTCAATTAGTAAATAAACACAAGCATATTACAAGCAAATAAAAAGTCAATTGGGAACAGGAACTAATAATTTTGGGGATTGGTAAGTAACACCTGAGTTAATCCTTGAAAGAAACTAGGGGTCACAAGAGGAAGAAGTGAAAAAAAGACATTCCAGGCATGGAGGGCATTACCTGGGAGATGAAATATGATAGGTGAAAAACTTGCAAATCATGAACTGATGTCTTATAGCTTACTCTAGGAAACAGGTATCTGGGGAGGCGGGGACAGCTAGGTGGCACAGTGGATAGAACACTAATCCCATAGTCAGAAAGACTTGAGCTTAAATCCAACCTCAGACACTTACTAGCTGTGTAAGTGGGTAAGTCACTTAACCCTGATTGCCTCCTCCCCCCAAAAAAAATAGAAAAGCAAATAAAATTGGGAGATATGTAAATTATATAATAATAGGCAGCATGGTGTAATGGATAGTAAGTCAGCTTTAAAAACAGGAAGCTATAGGTTTATGTCCTGCTTCTGACCCATACTGGCTGTGTGATAAGTATGGTCAGCTCACTTAACTTACCTGAATGTTCCCAGACACGTTTCTCAGATGATAAATTGTAGAAGAGTAGCTATAGAAGTAAAGAGGTTCCTAACATGATGAATCACAGATATACACAGTATGTGTGTATATGTGTGTGTGTGTGTGTGTGTGTATAATACTGAAAGACAGAAGCAAGACTGGGCAATAAAAAATGAACATAAAAGCATGATGCTGTCCTACAAAAATGGTGTCAGGAAAGCTTATGCTCAGAATGAGCTGAGGCTGGGAAGAGAAGCGAACGATAAGAAGGTGAGAGTTAACTGTCTTGGGAGGAAAAGGAGGATAGAAGAAGGATGAGATTTTTGCTTGGAGTAGATGAAACAATAACTGACAACAAAAAGAAGGAAGAGCTAGGAAATTCTCATTTTGTGTCTGAGTCTGACCTTACCCTGGAAACGACAAAACAAAAAATTATTAACATGAACTTGACATTCAAGATAAGCAAGAAGGACATGGGGGAGCGTAGAGGCCAAAATGAAAGAACACAGGTTAGGATCTGGCTAACCTCTCCCAACATTCCCCTCCAAGCCACTTTAAAATAACCTCAACTTGAATTTTGGAATAGCAGAGTCAACAAAAGGAGAGGAGACATTTTTCCAGCCTAATACAACATAAGAAGTCTGAAGCAAAGGTCAGTAATACTGGAGTGGACACAGATCCAGATCAGGGCAGAAGCACCAGCAGGGGGTTGTAAAGGCAGACACGACAGCAACGGCAACTGCTTCAGGAGGCACCAGTCCAGAAATCAAAAAGAGATTATAGGGGACCCTTTGTTGTCACTGGGTGCAGCTGACACTGATTGGCAATTCTATTGCCTACAAGGTTCCAAGATAGAGAGGAGTTCTTATGATCAGTCAAAAGGGAGCAGAGACCTTAGTCACATTTTAGGGTCATGAGAAATGCTAGTACTTGTAACTGCAGAGAATCAAAGGACCTTCCTGAGCAAAGACCAGGAGAGCAGTAGCCACACCTCTCTAAGGACAGCATTAGAAACTTACAGACCCCCAGAACTAACTCTGAAAACAGCAGTACAAAAAAGCCTGAAGTTTGGCACAGTGGCTCTCTATCCCCAGGTGAGCAAAGTCAAACTTTAACATAGGTACAAAGTGAAGAAATAGGCTGCAAAAATGAACAAACAACAAAAAAAGAACTTGACCATAAAAAGCTACTATGATGGCAGAGAAGACCAAGACATAAAATTAGAAGACAGCAATGTGAAAATATTGAAAGCCTCAAAGAAAAATGCTAATTTAACCCAAAGGCAGTAAGAATTCCTGGAAGAGTTAAAGGAAATATGAATAATACAAGAAAATTATGAAAAGAGAATTAACACCTTGATAAAAGTGGCATTAAAAAATACTGAAGAAAATAATGCCTTGAAAAACAGAATTGGTTGGCCTAACCATAAAAAAGGCACAAAAATTCACTGAAGAAAAGAACTCCAAAAGTAGAATAGGACAAATGGAAAAAGAAGGACAAAAATTCATCAAAGAAAAGAACTCCTCAAAGCATTTCTGACAAAAAGACCAGAGCTGAATAGAAAATTTGAGATTCAAACAGAAGACTCGAGAAAAGCATAAAAAGGTAAACATGAAAGAGTAATCATAAGGGATTCAAAAAAGGTAAACTGTTTACATATAGGAAGATAATATATGTAACTCCTAAGAACTTAATCATTATTAGGGAAGTTAGAAGGAGTGTACACTGAGTCACAGAGGTGTAAGGTGATTATTTTGAGATAATCTCCCAATAAAGATAAAGAGGGGTACACTAGGAGAAGTGGCAAGAAAAACATAATGGGGGAAATTTTTCACAAAAAAAGGTACAGGAAGAGCTTTTAGAGTAAAGAGGGAAATGGGAGAGTGGGCAATGCATGAATCTCATTCTCATCAGAATTGGTTCAAAGAGGGAAGAATACATATATGCGTGTATACTTATATACATACATATGTGTGTATGTATACACACACACACACACTCAGTTGGATATAGAAATCTATCTTACCCATTACGGAAATAGGAGAAGCAGGGGATAAAAGATGTGGAGGTGGGAGAGAATGATAAAAGGGAGGCAGATTAAGGGACACAGTGGTCAGAAGCAAGACAAACTTTGGAAGAAGATAAAAGAGAAGTATAAAAAGAAGAAAGTAGGATGGAGGGAAATATACAGTTAGTAATTATAACTGTGAATGTGAATGTAATGAGCTCATCCATAAAATGGAAGCATATATCAGAATGAACTAGAAACCAGAATCCAACAATATGTTGCATACAAGAGACACACTTGAAAAAGAAAGACACAGACAGGGCTGGAGCAGAATCTATTATGTTTTAGTTGAAGTAAAAAGGCAGGGACAGAAATCATAATCTCAGACAAAACAAAAGCAAAAATAGACCTAATTAAAAGAAATAAGGAGGGAAACTACATTTTACTAAAAAGTACTATAGACAATGAAATAACATCAAAAGATTTATAATAAATTCCTCTGAAAAGGAGTCATGTCTCAAATATATAGTGAATTGAGTTAAATTTATAAAAATAAGAGCCATTCCCCAAATGATAAATAGTCAAAGGATATGAACAGGTAATTTTCAGAAGAAGAAACCAAGGAATCTTTAGTCATGAAAAAATACTCTAAATCACTATGAATCATAAAAAGGCAAATTAAACAACCCTGAAGTACACCTATCAAAAATGACAAATACTGGAGGAAATGAGGCAAAATAGCACATTAATGAACTACTGGTGAAGTAATGAACTGGTTCAACCACTCCAGAGAAAAATCTGGAACTATGCACAAAGGGCTATACAACTGTACATACTCTCTGATCCAGTACTACCACTACTACTCCAAAGAGATCAAAGGAAAAGGAAAAGGACTTATACATACAAAATATTTATTGTAGCTCTTTTTGTGGTGACAAATTAGAAATTAAAGGGAAGCTAATCAACTGAGGATTAACTGAACAAGTTGTGGCATATGGCTGTGATGAAGTTGATGTTGTTCAATCATTTCAGTCGTATCTGACTTTTCATGATACCATTTGGAATTTTCCTGGCAAATTGGTTTGCCATTTATCATTTCCTTCTCCAGCTCATTTTCCAGATGAGAAAACTGAGGCAAACAGGGTTAAGTGACTTGCCCAGGGTCACACATCTGGTAAGTGTCTGAGGCCATATTTGAACTCAGAAAAATGAGTCTTCCTGACTCCAAGGTCAGCATTCTACCCCTGTACCCCCTAGATACCCCACGTAATAGGGTACTATTGTTTATATGAAATGATGAGAGGGGTGGTCTCAGGGGAAAAAAATATGGCAATACCTGTAGCAACTGAAATGAGCAAAATGAAGTAAAAACTGAGAGATTAGTATGTACAGTAACAGCAATGTTGTAATGATGTCAATTGTGAAAGGCTTGGCTGCTCTGATTCAAGACAATTCCAAAGGACTCATGATGCTGTCCACCACCAGATGGAAAACTGATGAACTCTGAATGCAAATTGGAATATGAATTTCTTGCTTCCTTTATTTTTTTTGCTTCTTTTTGATATGACTAACATTGAAATGTGTTTTACATGATTTCCCATGTATAATTGGCATCACATTGTTTGCCTTCTCAGTGGGTGAGGGAAGGATGGGATGAAGAAGGAGAATCTGGAATTTAAAAAAAGAATGTTAAAAATAAATAATAATTTTAATTTTAAAAAAGATAAGCAAGGAGATAGTGGAATTATTTTATATATATTCTATATATATTTTAATTATGGAATAAATATATATATTTATAATATATAATTAAATATATATTTAAATTTATGGAATAAAACAAGCATTTCTATAGCATAGTACAACAAAATAGATAACATATGAAAACACAAATTCAATATGTACAACATCTTATTCTAATAGTAGCCTTCTTAACAACCCTCAACACATCTGAATAAGCTGGACCAGATAAACTACATTCTGGGTTCCTAAAACAACTAACAGATGTCATTTCCTACCCACTGTCAGTGATATTTGACAAGAATATCAAGATTAGAGAAAGGCCAATATCCCCATTTTCAAAAGAGTATGGAGTTTGCAAACTATAGACCAGTGAGTTTGACTTTTTAATTCCTGGAAAAATTCTTGAAAGTGTCATCAGAGATGTGGCTAGTAAATATCTAAAAGGGAAGTAGTGATTCCAAAGAGCCAGCATCACTTCAACAAGAATGGATTGAGCATGGGGCAGCTAGGTGGATAGAGTGAATAGAGCACCAGCCCTGGAGTCAGGAGGACCTGAGTTCAAATCCAGCCTCAGACACTTAACACAAAAAACTAGCTGTATGACCTTGGGCAAGTCACTTAACTCCAATTGCCCTTCCAAAAAAAAAAAGGGGGCAAAAAAAGAATGGATTGGGCCTGACTTAACTCATGTCCTTTTTTGACAGGCTTACTAAACTGGCAGATGAGAGGAATGCTATGAATATAATTTACCTAGTCTTTAGCATAGCTTTTGATAAAGTTTTCATATTGTTATTATGAACTAGATGATAATACAATCAAAACTGGTTGCATGGCCAGAGTCAAAGAGGAATTGTTAATGGTTCAATAGCAACATGGCAAGAGGTCTCCAGTGTAGTCATCCAGGAATTTTTGCTTGGCCTTTTGCTTGCTGACTGCTTATTTCTATCAGTGGCACATGGTATGTTCTTCAAATTTTCAGATGACTAAAAGGTAGGGGTAAGGATAACTGACACACTAGATCATAAAGATCCAAAAGGTTCCTGACAAACTTTCAAATTAGACTGAATGAAATTCATTAGGGATAAATGTAAAGTTTTGTACTTAAGTACTAAAAATCAAGGGTAACTATGTGGCACAAGGGCTAGGATGTTAGGCCTTCAGTCAGGAAGATTCATTTTTGTTTGTTCAAATCTGGTTTGAGCTGTGTGCCCCTGGGCAAGTCACTTAATCCTGTTTGCCTCAGTTTCCTCATCTATAAAACAAGCAGAAGAAGGAAAGGGCAAGCCACTCCAGTATCTTTGACAAGAAAACCCCAGAAAGGGTCACAAAGAGTTGGACACTACTGAAAAACAACAAAACAACAAACTAAAATCAACTTTACAAATATAAGATGGAGGAAGAATCAATATAACAGAGAGCAATTGGTATGAAAAAGATCTGGAAGTTTTAAAAGCCTGCAAACTAGATATGAGTCAGTAGTGTGATGTGGAAGCCAAAAAAAAAAACAAAAAGCAATTTTGGGCTGCATTAATATGGACACAGTTAGACTTTCCTCAAGATGGTGGAGTGAGTTGTATCAGAATAGGTAATTTCTTTCAAAACTACTCTAGGACTTTTAAAGACCTCTAGACCAAGAAATGAAGAAGAAATCCAATGAGAACAATAAGTACATTTTGTCAGCACAGATGCACACTATGAGATAGTCAGAAGACTCTCACTAGGGAAAGAGTCCAAGACCGAAAAGCCTAGCCAAGGAACAAAGCTCGTGGAAGCCTTCCAATTTGGAGACTAGAAGCAAGCCAGGGAATCCTAGAGCCTGCAGTGGTGCACTGGGAGTAAGGAGCTAGAGGTCTAAGTTAGTAGCAACCCAAGGGTGCCTGGTTGCCGAAGTGGTCTCACTTTCTGACCCCAAACTTGAACTCAATGTCTGATGAGCTGGGGCTAGTAGGCAATGATCAGAATCAGGGAGCTTCAAACTAAACCACTCCATACAGACCATCTCAGTGTAGGCTGCATTCTATATACTACCCCAGTTCAAGGCTCCCCATTTATACTTTCCCTATACAGTTTCCAGGTAAGCCATTTCTGAGGTACTTAAAGGACACAGAACTCATTATCCAGACCCCATATAAGGCCCACCATCTCATTCAGAAGTATACAAAGTCCAGCCCTAATTCAGGAAATAAGGCTGGAAAAAAGAATAAACACAAGAACTTTAGCAGAAAAAGCAGATAAAGAAATGAGAACTCTAGGGGCAGATAGGTGGCACAGTGAATAGAGCAATCCTGGAGTCAGGAGGACCTGAGTTCAAATCCAGCCTCAGACACTTGACATTTACTAGCCGTGTGACATTGGGCAAGTCAGTTAATCCAAATTGCCCTGCATTCCCCCCTCCAAAAAGCAAAGAAAAAAAATGAGAGCTCTAGAGGAAAGAATTGGAAGGCAATACAAAAGAAGGGGGAAAAAAAACAAAAGAAGGCAAATAAACAGAAACCCAACTCAAGAAACAGACTACTTGAAATTAGATTGGAATGAAAAGAAACCAATGACCTCATTCAAAAACAAGAAGTATCAGCATAAAATCAAAAGACAAGGGTGGGGGGAAGAAAATGTAGGTTATTTTCTATCAAAAAGAACTGAGAAGAAAACAGTTCAGGGAAAGATCATCTAAGAATCATCAGAACCAACTGAGAACCTTGACCACTAAAAAGTCTACATACCTTATTTCAAGAAATGATTAATGAAAAGCAGAGAAAAAAGAAGACAGAAAGAATCCACTGGATATCTCCTGAAAAAAAAAACCATCAAAATGAAAACTTCCAAACTCTTCATACACAAAATCAAGGGCTTATAGGTCAAAGAAAATTGAAAATTTCATTAAAGGATCTTAAGTATTACCAATGAACTACCTACCAAAGGATAATTTAAGAGAGCTGGGGGTCCTGCAGTAGTAGATATCAAACTATAGTAAGAAGCACCAATCATCAAAATGATTTGGTACTAGTGAATTAAACAATAAAACAAATTAGACACAGAATACAGGAGTAAATGAAGCATAGTGTTTGTCAAATAAACTCAAAGACCTAGCTACTGGAATAAGGACTCACTATTTGATAAAACTACTGGGGAAAATGGAAAGTGGTCTGGTGGAAATTAGATTTAGACCAAGGTTTCATACCATATACTAGTTCCAAATGGATATGCAATGTAGATATCAAAAGGTCATGCCATAAACACATAAGTGGAGCAATAAAGAAAATGCCTTTCACCACTATGATATGTCATGATCAAACAAACAAGAGAAAGTACCACAAAAGATAAAATAAATAATTTTGATTACATCAAACTGAAAAGAATTTACACGAAAAAAAATTATTAATTCAAACTGAGGGGAAGCAATTAATTGGGAAAAATACATAGAGCAAGTTTCTCTGATAAAGATTTTATAACCAAGATATATAAGGAACTGGTTCAAATATATTAAAATGACAGCAAGTCTCAAAAGAAAGTGGCCAAATTAAGGAAGAGTCATTTCTCAATGGACAAATGTCAAAGTATAAGCTGACACTGCTAAAAAAAATGTTCCAAATCACTAATAATTACAGAAATGAAAATTAAACAAGTCTGAGGTTCTACCTCATATTTATAAGATTGGAAAAGATGACAAAAATGGAAAATGACAATTATTGGAGGTGCTGCAAGAAAGCATACATACTAGTATATTATTGGTTGAACTATAAAAGGTCAAATATATGGGACTGAGACACCCGGTGGTACAGTGGACAGGGTCTGAAGTCAAGAAGTCCTAAGTTCAAATCTGTTCTCAGATACTTACTAGCTGTGTGACCTTAGGCAGGCCTCTGTTTGCCTCAGTTTCCTACACTGTAAAATAGAAATAATAATAGCATCTCTTTCAAAAGGTTGTTGTGAGTATAAAATTAGATAGTATCTGTAAAAAGTGCTTAGCACAGTACCTGGAACATAATAAATGCTATATAAATGCTTATTCCCTCCATCTCTATGAATTGGTTCAACCATTCTGGAAAGCAATTTGGAATCATGTCCCAAAAGTTACATAATCGTGCATAGCCTCTGACCCAGTGATATCACTACTAAATCTACATTCCAAAGATATTAAAGAGGTAAAGGGTCTTATGCCCCAAAATAGAAAAATCTAAAAACAAAAGAGGTACTCATCAACTGTGGAACGGCTCCACAAATTATGGCATGTAAACGTGATGGAATACTATAGTTCTATAAGAAATGATAGAAGAGATGGTTTCACAGAAACATAGGAAGACTTTCATAGACTGCTAAGGAGCAAAGTGAGCACAAGTCGGAGAACAACATTGCAAAGACAAAAGACTCTGAAAGACTTAAAAACTGTGATCAATGCAGTGACCAGTCATGACTCCAGAAGACTCAGGAGACTCACTCTATGGCTGAGAAGCCCAAGGTGCAAAATGAGATGCATTTTGGACATGGCAAATGTATGGATTTCTTTTGCTTGGCCATGCTTACTTGTTATCATAATTGTTGTCACCAGCCTCCCTTTCAGCTCCGGAGTCATCTGGGTCCAATGTCCAGTTATGGATCAGGACAACTAAAGATGGCTCAGGATTCAGTGGGGGACCTTGGCCTTTTTAAGCCTAGGTCTTTAAGAGGTCTCAGTTTGACTGAGGCAGTGCCCATTCAGTTATTAAGGCTTAATAAAATGAGGAAAAGAATGGTCTCTTTAAAAATAATAAATCTGGGAGGGGAAGACCCTCAGGTCTCTGGCAGAAACAAAAACAGTAGCGATGTTATTTACATTCATTCTGAGCCAATCAGTGCCCAAATAGTGACCAAGTAGGACCAGAGTGAAGGAAATAAGAGATCTTTAAGAAAATTCAGGACAACCATTTGGTGGTTATGATTCCTTCCGTGCATGTATTGGACTAGTTGGCCCGTGTGATCTCTTCCAACATTCAAATGCTGTGGTTCTTTGAAATATATATGGGGTTAGAGAACTCCCAGATGAGGAAACCCTGTACCAATACAGGGCGACAACTTTTCTGAAACATACAGTCTTAGAGCTGGGATTCTAAATATGGAGTCAGGACTCCCTCTCCTTCCCTCCTCAACAACATTCCGTGCATAGATTTCAAGGAGTCTGACAACTTGGGTAGGAAAATAGATAGATAGATTAGAGAGAGAGAGAAAGAGAGAGAGAGAGAGAGAGAGAGAGAGAGAGAGAGAGAGAGAGAGAGAGAGATACAGATATTTATAGATATTTTCACTAACCTTTAAATGAAATTTAGCATTTCCTTTCATTATGAATTAAAAATTTTAAAATCAAAACATTATTCTGAGGATACCATATGCTTCAGCAGAATGTCAAAAGGGTCCATTGACACAAAAAAGGTTAAGAACCTCTGTCTTCAAGGATTGCTTGGAGTAATTGTGTCAATGTCAAATAGAAAGAGGAGGGGCACACATCAGGATCCCTGCAGGTCACATATTAACTTTAAAAATCAGATATTAATGTTATCTATGTTCTGTTGTATTTTTACTTATTTTGCCAAATATTTCCTAGTTACATTTTAATCTTGTTCCATGGGCATCTTCACATGGGCACAAGTCTCTATTAACTGTACCATTCCATACCATATATGTTAGCTATAGCACAATGCCATTCCTCTCTTGTGATGAAAAAGGGGAACTAGATAACTGGATATATTGTTTCATAGAGAAAGAGAGAATTTAGATGGACAGATGATGATGATGATGAGAGAAATGAGAAATAGAAGATGCATAGATAGATAAAATGAGAGTAGATAGATTATATATAGCTAATTAAATAGAGATGCATAAATAGATAAAGATGATAGATGATTAAACAGATGATAGATGGATAGATACATACATACATGTATGAATGGATGGGGAGAGAGAGAGAGATGAATGATTGAATGGATAGATAGAGAGACAGATGAAAAAACAAACAGGTGGGTGGAGAAAGAGTTAGAGGAGAGAGACAGATACACAGAGACAAACTCAGACACAGAGAGAGACAGAGAGATTTTACTCTGACTCATTCAAGGCCTGAAAGATCTTTGCTTAGGACCCTGAACTGAGGCTAGATCTAAGTATCACATTGTTGGGGCCCCAAGGTGAGTTGTCAAGACTCCAGTCCTCTCTGCTCATCCACCTCAGCTAAAACATAGCGTACATACAAGGAAAAGAAGGTTAGAGTTAATATATTATACAAAATTACAAATTTACAAAAGAGATTGATGTGTCCTCCCCCCCCCCACACACACACACTTTGAATTCTGACTCTCCTTGCCTCTCCCATTTCCTTATCCAAAAAAATTTTTCACTCTGCAAAAACTAGAAATTCTCCTTGTTAGAAATGGATTCTGTAAAATACATATTCTTAACACAAGGTGGCAAGAGAGAGTCAAACATTTGTGAGACTTGACAGCACATAGTCATAAAATTCCAAGATTTTCTTTGTTGTTTTGCTTTTGGGGGGGGGGGGGGGGGGGCCGGGAAGGGGACTATTTTTTTTTATCAGAAGTCTCTCTGTATGAAAATAACCCAAATTAAGTCTTACAAAACCAATGCCAAAACTTTATGTACAATACACTTTGGAGCAATTAAGGTTCGGGGTATACCTGTCTGAATTGTGAAGACCTAAGTTTAAATCTTTCCTGTGTCCCATATGGCCTCTGTGACTTTTGGCAAGTCACTTAACCTTCACAGGCCTCCGTTTCCTCATATGTAAAATGAGAATGTTGAACTAGTAACTTCTGAAGTCCTTTCCAGTTCTCTATGAACCTATGATCTTTCCTTGGAGATTAAAATTAAAGCACACTGAGTTGGCCCCTAAACGACGTAGATTTGAAACACACCTTTGCAATTTACAAGCTGTGTGATCATGGGCAAGCTTTTTAATCTCCCTGAGACTCAGTTTCCAGATCTCCAAAACAGGAATGAAAACATTGAAATTACTGACTTTACAACTTTATTCATTATAAGGAAAGAGGTTTGCAAACTTTCAAGGGCCATAGAAAAGTAAACACCAAGAAGACAGAAGGAAAGTGACAGAAAGATCTGAGATAGAGGGGCTTGCTTTAACAATAGAAGAGGGTTCCAGAGGACAGTGTAAAGAGAGGGCAGAGGATGTGGGAGGAGTTAGTGACCAGCACAGGCACCCTCCTTAGTGATTCTGCACTGATCCTGGACATCCTATTGATCTAGGTCACAAAGTCAGGGCATGTACTGTGGGCAGCAGACCCCAGGAGAGGGGAGTGACAGCCATGCAGGCCAGGCAAGAGAGCTGGCCAAGTTGGACAGTGACTATTGCAGAGGCTGCATACCCTACATCCATGTTAGGGCTTAAAATAAAGGCCCTGATAGCCCTGTGCTACTTTTGACTCCAATGATAACTCAAATTTATTTACAGTTTTACACTTTAAAAAGAATTTTCCTAACAACCCTGTGAGGAAGGCAGGCTAGTTTTATCACCACCATTTTGCAGGTAAAGAAACCAAGGCTTAAGAGGCATCTAGGTGGCACAGTGGATAGAGAGCCAGGCCTGGAGTCAAGAAAATCTGAGTTCAAGTCTGGCCTCAAACTCTTACTAGCTGTGTGACCCTGGACAAATCATTTTAACCCTGTTTGCCTCAATTTCCTCATCTGTAAAATGACCTGGAGGAAATGACAAACCATTCCAGTATCTTTGCCAAGAAAACCCCAAAAGAGGTCATAGAGAATTGGACACAACTGAAATGACTGAACAAGTTCAGTCAATAAGGTTATAGATTTGCAGCTAAAAGGGAGCTTACAAATTTTCTAGTTCAAGTCTCCCATTTTAAGTGGAGAAAACTGAGGCCCAAAGAAGTTCAATGACTTTACCAATCTTACACAACTAACATTAGAACTGGGTTCAAACCCAGGTCTCCTTAATCCAAGCCTAATGTTCTTTTTCACTAGAGTTTATAATGCAACAAAGCCCAACCTGTAACAAAATCACAGATCTTGTTCCCCCAATGTCATGTGTCCTTTCACCGAATTTCATCATGCCAGCAGTAGATTTTTTTTTGTATTACTTTCTACCCAAATTGCCTACCCTTACTGATCTTTATCTTCTCTTCCTCCCCAATTCCCTTCCCTCTCTTGCCATTCTGTTTTTCTCTCTACCTATTCTTCTTCTCTCGGGAATTTGGTTTAATAAAATTTTCTAAGAAATGGGGAGCCATAAAGTCTTTGAGTAGGGGAGTAATATGATCAGTTAGACTCAGGCATCAGAAAGATTAATGTATGAAGGAGACTTTTCACTAGCTAAGAGATTAAGTAGATAGCCTCAGTTTGGAATTGTTGCTTTAGAAAAGATGTTATTTCCTTCTATTCCTCATCTTATTATTATTATTATTATATTTAGAATTATAAGGCTTTAATGGTCATAGAACCCAACATCCTCACTTTTCAGATGAAGAAAATGAGATCTAGAAATGTTAAATTAATTTCCTAAAGTAACAAATGTCAGAGTCAGGTATCAACCCAGGTTCTTAGATTACAAAATCAAGTTTCTTCCCACTGGATCTCAATGGAAAAATATAATAAGATTCTGAATTCAAAGTAATAGCAGGAGAAATAAAAATAAAAGAAGAACAAACGCATTCAAGACCCCCATCACCAAAAGGGGGAAGGCAAAGAACTAAAATTTCAATATTATTTCACATTACTCCTAAATTTATAGATTGAGAGTTTTAAGGAATCTTATAAGTCCAAACCTCTTATTTTTGAGGAAACTAAGTCACACAGCTTATTAAGTGTTTGAGTTGCAATTTTAACCCACGTTTTTTTCCTGAATTCAATCCCAGTGCCCTGTGTACTATACCACACCTCTTCTCTCACCCTTAACTCCTCTCTCTACCAGCCAACATGGACCATTTGCCCTTGACTAATTTTGTCATACTCTCTCTTCCCTTCTTCCATGACTGGAATAGACATGAACATCATCATCACTAGCATTTATGTAACACTTTTAGGATAATATCATAAGGGCACCTAGGTGGATTGGAGTGCTGGGCCTGGAGTCAGGAAGAACTAAGTTCAAACCCAGGCTCAGACATTTATTAACTGTATGACCCTGAGCAAGTCATTTAACCCTATTGGTCTCAGTTTCCGCATCTGCCTGACTTCAAACCCAGCCACCCATTCACTATGCCACACTTGGTCTTGAGTGGTATAAATAACCATGGGATTTAGGATCAGGTCAAATGTTAGCACTAGAATTAGAGAGGTGTGTATGTTGTGACTACATTATCTTCCTTAGTAACTTACAATTGGGGGGGGGGGGGGGGGGACAGGAACAAGGGGTGTAAGTTTTCTGGTATGGGCAGAGACTGGGATGGTAAGACTATTCTGATATATTTTAGACTGCATTTAGGACTATTCTGAGACTGCCAACAACACGCACCATCACGTTATGTTGATTGTCACTGAATGTAACCTCATGGCCTACATGGTGTTGAGATAAGCAAGAAAAGGTGAGAACCTTAGTTATTTCATATAAGGAAATACACAGATAGGTCCTACTTAAATTTAAAGAAGAGTGTTTTTCTCCTTGATATAGCAGTCCATTTTGAGTTTGAGCCAGGTTCTCCATGCCCAAGCATAAACACAGCCCACACTCCAGCTGTCAGTGTGACTGTGAGAAAAGAGGTGGACTGTGGGGAAGGGGGGGGGACGGGGGGAGAGGTGGACTTGGGGGGAGGGGTGGGGAAGAGGTGGCTAGGAATAATGAAAGCTGTTCCCAGGGAATTTCTGTGTGGGAGCATCTTTCATCCAAACCCAGTGATATCCAGATTAACATAACAGCACCTTCTCACTCTTTCTCTCTCTCTCTTTCTTCCTTGTTTGTTCAAGTTAAGATATTTATAAGACAACAAAATTGCCACAAATATATATTAAGGAACAGCAGCTGCCAACTCTTCTATTGTTAGCCAATTATGCCCTGCACAGATTTGCCTTCTATTATCATGTGATTCAACTTTTGTGTTTGATGAAAAATAAAACCCTTAACTACAAGTTGAATTTTAATGACAATTACCCTCATAAAGCTAATTGCTCCTCCTCAGTCATTTATTAGATATACAACAATTACAAAATAATTAGGAAAAAATCATCTCTTGGAGCTGAAATCTGACTTGTACGCCCTTGGAAAAAAAGGAGGGAAGGAAGAGTAACTCTCAAACATATGTTAATTAAATGAAAGCAAATTATAATGGCTAGGTTCCTTTATAAGCTTTCTCGATCACTCAGGGAACAGGTCTTTTTAGAAATGCAAATACTGTAATATGGTTTTTGCCAACTTAAGGATAGAGTCAGAATCTGAACAGAAATTCAACATAACCTTTGGAAAAATAGAGGCAAGAAATGGCAGCTTTCCAGAAATCAGGAATGACTTTCTCTTTGGTTTGTGAAGGGTAACAGCTGAAATGTCTGTTTTCCATCCTAAATATCTCTCAATGAAGTATTAGATATGCATAGAGGGCATGCTTAGGAGAAGCTATAGTGGTATGCAAATTAACTCAAAGTAAAATAATTTAAATTACTGACTTACACAATAAACCTTCTAACTTGTTTATATCCTTAAAGAACTTTTAACCTGATATATGGAAGAATATATTGTATAGCTTCACATACATATTATATATGTATGTGTGTATCTATATATATACATATATGCATATATATAGACACACACATATGAGTTTGAGTTTGGGTCAGGTTCTATATAGACATACAGATAAAGACACATACACTTCCATATCTGTGTCAAATGTTGGCTTCTTCTGTTGCAGGGTTGGGAGGGAAGAAGGAAAACAGCTTGGAAATAAAAATGTAACAGAGACAAAATATTTTTTTTAATTTTAACATATAATATCTCCTCCTTTGCAATCATTTGTCTTATGTGATTTGGCATCAAGTTCATAAGATTTGGCCACATATTCAATTTTTCATCATGAAACAATACCATGTCAGAAATTAAGAATACCTTTGACAAACAATTCCTTTTTCCAAGTCTAAGCTTGATGATAGACTGTAGATTTTCAACAGCATTTAAATTAAATGAGTGCTCAGGCTGCTAAAACATGTTTATCTCCATTTCCATCCCAGCATCTCTCTCATCTTAACCTTTTGTGTCATGTAGCTTAGCACAAAGTCATATTGCAGTATTCCATCTCCATTTGGGAATTTCTGTAATTCTAAAATAATTCTGTTTTTTCAGTCTGTCCATATGTTTTTATAGTTCATCATTTCTCCTATGGAGATAAGATTTCCAAGTCCTTTGGAAGGAATTAAATCCTCCAAACATTTTTGGTAGATATTTTAGTTTGAAGAAGATGCCCAGATCTTGAAAAAAGAAATTGATTTCGTCAGTAAAAAATGCTTTCTTCCTCCAGTCTTTGTATTTTCTTGACTGGGACAAGGGTTTTTTTCTCTACAGTACTGCATGAATTTAGACATCGGTTCAACTAGCTAATGCCAATAAGCCAACCCAAATCAGAGTACAGGGGTTTTATTGCACTCAGAGTGTGTGTGACACATCCTAGCAACAAGTGATAGAAATATGTAACCTTTACAATTCAGCTAGTAAAGAGGGTTGGGGATAGGGGAAGGAAAGGAAAAAAAGAAATTTACATGATAATTTTGTTGTATATTTAAAAGGATTAGCAAGTTGTACATATTAGATTTGCAGTTTCATGTGAAATTATCTTTTTTGTTCTACTATGGAAATGCCTTTGTTGTTCCATAAATTAAAAATAAAATAAATAAAAATAATGCAGCTAGTAATATTTATACAATACATGAAACAAAGAAAAAATAACTGTTCATTATAATGAAACTAGTTGAAATAAATACTAATTTATTGTAAATTTATGGGGAGGGGGTTCCTGCATTGACATTTCAATGATGCAAAGAAATAAAACATTCTCATTAAAGAGGATGTATATCATCACCTATAGGAGATAGAGAAGGGCTATGTACTTGCTAGTATACCTGGTTTCATTAAATCAAAGGGAACTAACCAACAAGTTAGATAACAGCAGGGGACATTCCAGAGACTGAAATTCTCTCTTTTCAGTAGTTAAAATTCTCCTTTATATCAATTTGGAGAACTGAAGAAAACTATCTCTTGCAGTCAGCCTTACAGTTCATACAAGGGTTATACACAGCACAATGGCTAAAACAAAACAAAGTGGTATTAGCCATGTTCTCCCAACAAAAGTTAAGCCTGAAATTCTCTTATGGCAGGAAAAAATGGTTATCAGTCATTGCTTTACCTGTTCTCATTGCTGTTCTTCCAACTTCAAGGAGTCTACATCATATTATAGTGGAATCAGTGACAACTTCTCCAAGCTTCTAGGTCCCTACAAAGGTCTTTACTTGTTTTCTGAGGATTTATTGGTCTATTTCACAGCTATAGTTGGTCAATTCTTGAGATTGTCTTTCATTTTCAATACCTCTTTGCTTTGCAGTTTGGTGCGACTAATCCTGCTTCATGGTCTTGAATGGTTCCTGAAATATTTGACTTCTCCACACCAACAGTCACTGTAGTAATTCTAACTGTTATTGAAATGTGCTTTTTTTGAGCAATAGTCTTTGCACATCTTCTAAATTAAATATACACTTTTTTAAAAAGCACAGAACTGAAAACACAATGGGAGAGCAATGAAGCCCAAGAATATAAGAAATTCAGCTTTCAATTGAGAGAGAACTAACTAAATGTGGAGAAACCAGCTCAAACCAGTTTTGTCTGGTCAATATACAACACCGAGTCTTCTTAATGTCATTGTGCCCATTGCCTGCATATCAGAATTGTTGCTTTTGCCAAGTAATTTGGACAACAAAAGAAGAAGAAGGATTTTGCATGAAGTCTCTATGTTGAGGTCAGGTTTGGGAGAGTGGTTCAGATGTGAAAGAATTCACTTAGCCCTTCTCTATAGCCATTGGTGCTGAGTTCAAGGTGGACCCCAAGAATGTTGGTGCTACCTGAAATGAGAAAGAATAGACATGCAGGTCCCAGTGTCCTGAAAGAATTCACTCAGTTTCTAAGTTAAAGAAAGGCATTTATTGGGGTGAAGCACCCAAGCAGTCCTGCTTGTGTGAGGCAGAACCCTAAATGGGCTCTACTCCACATGTGAGGCAGGGCATAGGCAGCAGGCCCTACTCCCCTAAAGGAGCAGAAAGGTCCACTTCCCATGGGTGGAAAAGATGGTTAGTCCTGTTAAAGGTACAGTTTAAATACAATTTTATGGAACAGGGGGAAGGGGACAAGACAATGGGAAGAGCAATCAGGGTTCCAAAATGCCTGGGTAAATATTAGGTAGTCAGGAGATCCCTTTATCATACGCATAAGCAAAAAGAATAGGAAATGGGGGCGGGCGGTGAGTAAAAGCACGGGCCCAGAGTGGGGAGGACCCAGGGATTGGTTCAGGCCTCGAATACTTAACACCCACACAAAAAAAACCTGGCTCTATAACCTTGGGCAAGTTACTTACCCCCAACTGCTTTAAAAGTAATAATAATAAAAAGAATAAAAAAGAATAGGAAATGGAAAAAGGACTTTAGGACACCCTCAAATTCAGGAGTGGTCTCACAAACTACTGGAAAAGGAACATTTAATATTCTTAGGGCACTGTCTGTATCCACACTATCTACACCAGAGGTTCCCAAACTTATTTGGCCTCCTGCCCCCTTTTCAGAAAAAAAAATTCTAAACACCTCCCTGGAAATCTATTTTCTTTAGCCCTTTAACAATTTTTTAAATTGGTATCATTTCAAAAAATATATATAATTTTTTTAAATGATACATCTTAAATTTAATAATTTATTGTAAATTTATGGGGAGGTTTTCCTGCATTGACATTTTGATGATGCAATATTGCATCATGTAACCAAGTATATCATATTATAAATAAGTCATTACACACACATGGTCCTGCTGATGCATGCTGGTCTCCCCTACAATGAGCAACACGCTTACCTGCCAACACTTGCTTGTTAAGCTCTGTCTGCAGACTTGGCCACTGATTGGTTATAACTTGCATTTTGTGTGTTTATTTGGAAAATAATGCAACCACTACAACTTTAACTGTTATACAGCAGATGAAACGTGTACAAATGGTTTTTCCAAATTTTCTTCTCTTGTCTTCTTTCCTTATGCTTCCTCCACCCACTTATTTTTATTCAATGCTCCCCCCAATCCCACCCGAGGTTACTATCGACCCCCCCTGGATCATTCCAGCATAATCCTGGGGTGGTATCAACCCACTTTGGGAACCTATGCTTCCAGAGCAGGTGTTGTGACTTAATCTTGTCACACATACTGCTTACACATATGCTTCACTATTACTATGGTAATAAGTAATTAAGCTTACTCCTTCCATGGATGCTGCATGTATTTGTGGAAAGGAGTGAACCAGGTTCTTAGGAGAACATTTTATATTAACTGTCTTTACCATTTTATTGAGAGTAGTAGTAGCTGTCCTCTGGGATATTCTGCCAATTCAGGCAGAAGTTATAGAATGGTATTACTCTTCTTCTCTATTCCTTCTCCTCCTTCTCTGTCTTCTCCTCTTCTTCTTTTATTTATGCTATTTTTTTTAAAAGCTGGGACTTTTGTCCTCTGCAGTTTTAATTTTTGATTTCTTGAAAAATAGCTCTGAAATGACAGGCTTTTTAAAAGCCTATTGGGTTTTGAGTGGAGCTACTTGACTGTGCCTTTAAACCCAAATCACTCTTTCACTGGATGACCAATAATAGCCTCTATCCTAAGCTTGGGTGGCTTATTGTTTAGATTTTAGAAGGATGTATAAATAGATGGGTTAGAAGGCTTAGAATGAGTGTAAATAGCAATTGTTTTCTGGTCTTCCCCTTCCAGATTGATATCTTTATGATTGTAAATTGAGCCATCTTTTGTCTCTACTCTTACCTTAGCCCTCAGTCATCGAATAGCCAACTGAGATGGAAATATCTTAATTGAGAAAGGCCAGGGTCACCCCCTCCCCCATTCTGGGCCATCACCAGTCATCTTGACCTTTGTCTTACCACTGGACTTCAATGACTCTGGAGGACAGAGTGAGGCTGATGACTTTGCACAGCTGTACCTCACTTACACCCAATTCATATGAACAGAGGATGAACAACATAACAAAAACAGTATAATAAGGTTTTCTGAGTCTCCTTAATGTTTTATCAGTCCCTTGGCAGGTTTAGCTCTTTGATAAGGTGAGAATTCAACCTGCATTCTTATTAACAATAGTAAAAAGAGGCAAGAGAGTCTTCAGGCAAAAATACATCATTTCTAGTTCCCTGAAAGAAACCTAGCTGTACGCATTAGGGAACCACACAACCCCATAAATGGCAGTAGACTAAAGTAGTTATGGAAAGGTAAGGAATTCCTAGCCAAGTCTGATGGCTAGTAGATACTGATGATACAGGCTCTGGGAACCCCCTTGAGCTCTCTTTGAATCTTTGAGGTGCAGGCTCTGGGAACCCCCCTTGAGCTCTGATTAAATCGTCCATTTGATGAAACATTTGCATGAGGCCATAAGCCTTACATTGTGGCTGGTCCCAGACCTCTGTTACTAGCCTAGCCCTCCATTGTCCATATATTTCCCACCCTTGAGCCTATCAAAATATCAATCCTCCCTTGAACTGATCTAGCCTACCATTGTCTGTTGGCTCCAAGGTAGCCTCCAGCAACTTCCCACCCTTAATCACTCATTGACCTCATCTGACTTCTTCTGAAGACCCTCCCCAAACTCCTTATCTAGACCACCTCTAGATTCCTCACAACCTTCTGTATATAAGACCCCAGTGGTGTGAGAGTGCCATAGAATTTTCTAGCAGACTTACTCTGTGTCCAATACAAGTGAACTTTTAATAAATTTTACTTTTCTTTGGCTGAGAAGACTTGAAACTTTGGGGTCTTCAGAGCAACTCTAACATTCTTTATGGGTAACCTCTTCATATAAGAGCTGATAGGTATGGAGGGATGGTGGCAGGAGGTGTTCCTGGACAAGTTGAGAAATTCCTAGATCATGCATGAACCAAAGCCAAAGACCAACAAGAGAGAGAGCTACAATGTAGATTTTCTAGACCTTGCTCTTTACTGGTATTATGAGTTATGTGGATTGTGCAGCTTGGGGGAAAAGGATCAACTTTCTAGTGACCCCAAAACCTTACCCCTTGTGGGAGGTCCTCAGTTCCCCTGCCCTCTAGGGTAGTACTGAAAGTTTGGAAGACTACATGGAACATTGGAGGAGATAAGCTCATCAGAGAGGCAAGGAGAGAGAGATGTTTTGACAATTTATGGATTCAAATGAAAGTCCTTTGCATTTTTTTCAGGTTAAAATAAAACCTATCCTATTTTTATGGGCAGCTATGTGGCACGGTAGATAGAGTGCCCAGGACAAAATTGGGAAAACTTATCTTCCTGAGTTCAAATTCACCTTAGACATTTACTAGCTGGGCAAACCTCAATTTTTTTGACCTGTTTGCCTCAATTACCTCATCTGAAAAATGAGCTGGAGAAAGAAATGGCAAGCCACTCCAGTAACTTTGCCAAGAAAACTCCAAATGGGGTCATGAAGAGTCAGACATGACTGAAAAACAACTGAACAAAACAACAAAAATCCTGTATTTAAAGCATTGGATCACAGACCTAAGGCCAAAAGTACCTCAGAGGTCATCTAGCCCAATCCACTCATTTTCCATATGAGAAAACTGAGGCCACAAAAGATTAGTATTGAGTACAGAGTTGGGGGTTTGAGCCGGTGTTCTCTCCAACTCCAGAAGCAATGATTATTACACCATAACTCACTGCCTCACACTATATCTTGAGTATTAGCAAGAAATCTATGGTCCTTTTTCCTTTGTGGAAAAAGTATGGTGACCTAGATGTGAGCCAAAATGTCAATATTCTTGGGAGGAAACCATTAGTGGGAGCAAAACAAGCTAAATTCTGGTGTTTCTAGGGTAAATAGTGGAAAATGTAATGAATCAGAGAGACATTTATCTTCAAGACCGCCATGATTGATTTTTTTGTTATTGTGTCATTTCAACTACGTCCTACTCTTTGTGATTCCTTTTGGGATTTTCTTGGCAAAGTTATTGGAGTGACTTGCCATTTCCTTCTCCAATTCATCTTACAGATGAGAACCTGAGACAAACAGGGTTAAGTGACTTGCTCAGGGTCACACAGCTACTTGGTATCTGAGTCATATTTTAACTCAGGTCCTTCTGAATCCAGGGCTAGCATTCTATCCACTGTGCCACCTAGCCACCCTAAAATTGACCTACATCCATGTAAGAGATTTTTATTCTGAGTCATGAGTTAGATATACAGTATGAAGTCTTCTTTCTCTGAGTCCCTGGTCATCTCTTCAGTAAAATTAGAAACTATTAAAGGTGGCCAGAATCTGCATTTTCAACATGGCAGTTTTATGGAAGACAGTTTCCAACTGTCTGGAAAACCTGTCTTCCAAACTGAGATAGAACACAATGAAATAGCATAAACAAACTTGTTGATGCTACCTCAGAAGTCAACCAAGTATTGTCCAAAGGACTTGCTTGGGGGAGGTGGGCAAGGGAAAGACTGGAAGTGGAAGAGGGGCAGGAAAGCCCTGACCTATTGTCAATGAATTAATTAACAAGCATTTATTAGGCATCTACTATATACCAGGCTCTGGGACTACATAGACAAAATTAAACAGTTTCTATTATCAAGGACGTTGCATTCTAACAGGGAGACAACATGTTCACATAAAATCATGGAAAAATAAAGATAAGGAGATAGTATGAGAAAATTAGAACATGGAACATATTACCTATCAGACTACCTGTCAGCTCATATCCCCTACCCATCAGACTTGGCCAGTAATTCCTCACCTCTCAATAACTGCTTTAGTCTACTGCCATAAACAAGAGAGAGGGCATTGTGAAATCTAAAAGGGAAAATTATGATTTTACTGAATTAAAAACATTTTGTACAAATAAAACAAATATAGCCAAGATCAGAAGGGAAGCAGAAAATTGGAGGGGGGGAGTTTGAGGATTTTATAGACAGTTTCTCAAATAAAGATCTTGTCTCAAATACATAGAGAACTTTGGCAATCATAAGAATATGAGTCATTCTCCAATTGATAAATGATATGAACAGGCAGTTTTTTGATAAAGAAATCAAAATTATATATAGTCATAAGAAAAAATGCTCTGCATCATTATTGATTAGAGAATTGTAAATTTAAATAACTTTGAGATATCATCTTATATCTATCACATTGGTTAAAGTGGTAGAAAGGGAAAATGACAAATGTTGGAGGAGTTGTGGAAGAACTGGGATACTAATACATTGTTGGAATTGTGAACTAATCCAACCATCACAGAGAGCAATCTGGAATTATGCCCAAAGAGTTATATAAACGTCTATCCCTTGACCCAACAATAACACTATTAGGTCTATTTCCCAAGGTGATCAGTGATAAAGGTGAAAAAAAAAAACCTTACATGTTCTAAAATATTTATAGCAGTTCTTTTTGTGGCAGCCAAGAACTGGAAATTGAGGGGATGCCCATTATTGGGGAATGGCTAAACAAGTTGTGGTTTATGACTATGCTATCAGAAATTATGAATTGGTTTTAGAAAAACATGCGAAGACTCGCAGTAAATAATGAAGAATGAAATGAGTCAAACCAAGAGATCATTATATATAATAAAAAGTATTATTGTTCAAAGAACAACTGTGAATGATTAAGTTGTCTTGAGTGTTATAAATACTCAAATCAACTACAAAGGATCTATAAAGGAAGATGCTATCCATCTCCAGAGAAAGAAATGATAAACAGAACTAGGCATAGCATGGTATGTGTGCGTATGTATGTATGTATGTATGTGTATATATGTATGTGTTTTGCGTATATATGTGCATATACATATGTATTGTGTGTATAATGTATATGTATGTGTGTACAGATATATGCATATGTGTGTATGTATGTGTGTGTGTGTTTAATGGTGACCTTCTCTAATGTGGGGTGGGGAGAGAGGGAGGGGAAAAAGTATACAGCAGAGAGCAAAAGAAAATTCAGAAGAAAGCACAGAGAACCAGGGTAGCTTTAAAAATAATGTATAGTATTTATCACATGGTTTGCTTTTTTTAAGTAATCAGTATAAAATGGAGATTCATGATTGCATATTGAATCCTCTTTTTGTGTTGTGCTGTGTACATGGAAGTTTTTTTTCTATTTAAGTTCAAAGTGAAATTTTTAATAAAATAAAAAATAAATAGACAAGATATGAGAGTATGAGAGACGGCTAGTGCAAAAGTGACAACTGGCAATGAAGTGTCCCATGTGAGGAACAAAAAAAAGATCCGTTTTTCTGGACCTTAAACCATATGAAGGAGCGAGTCTTCGAAAGTTGGTTGGGGCCTTACTGTGAAGGGTTTTTACTACCAAACAGAAGAATTTCTATTTGATCTTAAATGTAAGAGGGAGCCACTGGCGTTATGAGCAGGGGAATGGCATGTTCAGATCTGCGCTTTAGGAAAATCCCTTTGGCAACTGTGTGAAAGATAGATTGGAAAGAGGAGAGAAACCTGAGGTGGCAAGACCAGTTAGGAAGTTATCACAACAGTTAAGTGACAGGTGGTGAGTGGCTATGTGAGTAGAGAGGTGGGACAGATGTCACAGGTGGTGTGGAGGTAGGAGCAACAACACTTGGCCACTGAATGAGAATGTGGAGCTTGCCCCTGCAAGCAAATTGTGTGGCATTGTGATCTGTGGTTGGCATGAGTATGAAAGCACTGCTTTTTCCCCCACCCACAAGTTCTCATTTGCATTTTATAAAGGGGAGGCAAGAGGGAAAAGGATCCATACAATCCAGCAGGAGTGGAGCCAAATTTGTCTGGGCCTGCTTCTCTACAATGGCTGCTCCACCTCCACCCTTGGGAAACTAAGCAGCAAACTCCTTCTCACCAAACACATGCCAAGGTAGACCAGCGGGGCACCCATAAAGAAATCTTCTTCTTCCTCAAACCTGAAAGATCAAGTTCACCTGAGGCACTGACCCACAGCTAGGTGAGGAGATAGAACCTCAAACACCTGTTGGTTGTGTGGCCCGGGGCAAGTCACTTAAATTCTACCTGTCTTGGTTTCCCCGGCTGTAAAATAAGAATAATAGTTATAGTGCCTACCTCACAAAGTTGTTGTGAGGATCAAATGAGATCATATTTGTAAAGTCCTTAGCATGTTGCCTGGTACATAACAGTTGCTTAAAAATTACTTGCCCACAAGCAAAGGCCAAATTGGCTCTGCCAGCAGATACTTCAGGGAGAGAATTCCTCAGGGGTCACGGCCTGTGCAGGCTTTTTCACCATCCTATACCTGCTGCTGAGCACCCCTTTGGAGCTGGGCACCATTCTGGGGAATAAACTAGGATGGAACGGTTCCTATCCAAGCTGGTTCTAAAAATCAGTTTCATCATCACTTCTCCAATTCTGTTGCATCATGTGTGTGGGCAACATGATCTTTGACTCCAGGCCAACATAGTTGCACATGAACACAACACACCCACTGACAATAAATAAAGGCACAAAGGGAGAGCTCCAGGCCCCCAAGGACATGTGGCCCACTCCTCCTCTGGACCTCAGTCAGCCTCATCTCCTACATCCCACACACGCATTCACTCTTTCCCCACACTTGGCTCATCAGTGTACATCCAATAGTCTGCTCCAACATATGCCATCCCTCTTCCCTCTATCTGGACCCACTAAATGCTCTAGTGAAAATGTCAATGTGACCAGCCACCACTGGAGCCTGGTGCCATGGGAACATCACCACAATACTAAGGAAAGTTGGTATGCTGCTTTAAGATGTGTAAACTGATTTCTATATTACCTCATTTATTCCCAGGGGAATTCCCCATGCATTGCACAATATGCCATTAACACCATCTTCTATCCCTATTAAAATAAAATAAAATAAACTTTCCTTTCTTCTCCACTGACCCTACCTCAACCAAGGATCTATCAGACCTTAAGACCTGGAGAACTGTTCTAAAGTTAAGTACTCCCCAGAAAAGGGAAGGGCTTGAAAGCAATCAACAGTTATCTCTAAATCACCATTGATAGAGCACTGGGCCTTGAGTCAGGAAGATTTGAGTTCAAATCCATCCTCCGATATTTACTAGCTATGTAGCCATGGACAAGTCATTTAACCTCAGTTTTCTCAACTGTAAAATGGGGATAACAATAGCACCTACTTCCCATAGTTGTTATGAGAATCAAATAAGATAATATTGTAAAGCTCTCAGCCCTAATGTCTAGCACGTAGTAGGTGTTATATAAATATTAGCTATTATTATTATTATTAGTCTGATTGCATGGCTAACCCATCAGCACATTATATTTCAATAAGAAACTTAATTATTCAAGCATTTCAGTCGTGGCCAACTCTTCATTACCACATAGACCTCTGTCCATGGGATTTTCTTGGAAAAGATATTGGAGTAGTTTGCCATTACCTTTTCCATTGGCAAGCAGAGGTTAAGTGACTTGCCCAAGGTCACACAGCTAAGAAGTTTCTTAGGCTGGATTTTAATTCAGGTTGCTTATTTCTAAACCCAGCACTCTACTCACTTCACCATCTAGCTACCTGAGTCAGAAACTACAGAAGAACAATGATTTGGGCCCAGAATTGAACAGAGAAAAGCGGTTAGAATAACTTTTGGAAAGTTATACAGTACTTATATGACCCTACACTTCCTTCTGAAACAGAGGCCCCTCTTTCTGATGCTGTTATTTTTCCAGTGATTCTATTTGGCTGCTGAGCTTGGAATAACCCCCTCCAAATAATTAAAGTTTCAGATTTCACAAAGGTCATGCAATGGAGAGTAGCATGTTGGGCATAAGCCATAGCATATTACCAATGAAATGTGCTAAAAATTCAACTTAACAGGGCAAAATGAAAACTATTGCGTAGAAAGCCAAAACTTCAACTGCACATGTACAAAATGGGGATGACTGGACTTGACAACAATCCATAAAGAAAAGATTTAAGACTTGTAATTGATGAAAAACTCAATAGGCATTATATAAATATAATATAAACTAGAAATAAAGTATAATATAAATTATATCATATTATATTATTGTATAATAATAGATTATAAAATAGAGTAGCTCAGGTGGGACATAGTAATGGTTTCCACATACATAAAGGGTTGCCTTCAAATGTCTTTGGTACTATTCTAAAGGGCAGAACTGGTCCCAGTGAGAGGCAGTTACAAAAGGGCTAATTCCAATTCAAGATAAAAAGACCCATCTGACAACAGGAGTTGACTCACTGATTATCTTGCAAAATAGCAGGTTCCACACAGTTAGAAATGATAAAGCAGGAGCCAGATGTCTCTGTCAGTGAAATTTTAGAAGGGATTCCTATATGAGGAAGTTACATGGACTAAATGACTCCTCAGTTCTTTTCCAACTCTAAGCTTCTATGAGATTTTGAGTTCTAAACTAGACAAAGCTGAACTCTATACCTGCTCCATGTGCGTAGCAGTGTGAACTTAGGAGAGTATAAGAAATAAGAGGAAAATGGTCAATGTGAATGGCATATTGGGTTTACAAAGTTACAGGTACAAAAATTAAAAGCAAAAACCTTGCATTTGTATAGAGCTTTGGGGATTATAAGGTGCTTTCCTCACAATAACCTTGTGTAATTATTAGTATCCCCATTTTATAGATGAGGGGACTGATGCTTATATGTGTGAATGGCCTTGCCTATAGTCATACAGCTAGTAAATGTCAGGACCCAGGGGATTTCAGGCATCTGATTAATTTTAATTAATTAATCACAGAATGATGTCTTGACTTGCTAACAAGTGAGGCAGAGTTGCACAAAGTCATCAGCCTCACTCTCTCTTCCTGAGTCATCCTGAGTCCAGTGGCAGGACAAAAGTCAAGATGACTGGCAATGTAGCCTGGCATATAATGGATGACCCAGGAACCTTTGATATGTGGCCAAGACCTAAGTGCTCCAAGCACAGCACCTGTTTCAGTCACCTTCATGGCCGTTGGAACAAAATTGTAAATGTATACTCATCTGCCCATCCCGTTGGGGGAAGCCTTCACATGCTTTGTGGAAACATCCCACTAACTCATCGATAGGATTCAAGGCCTATTGGTCACCATCAACTTGGCTTAGTCAACCTGCTGGAAAGTTTTACCAGGGTGTGGCTTCTGCATGTGCTACAGCTTCTTAGAGCCACAGGTGGGAGTTGGGTGAAGGAGGACACCAAAAGTGGATGAGCAGCCCTGAGAAGGACTCTGCAAGCCCTCACACCAGAGGTGCTAGCACTCCCTGAACATCCCATACACCTTATTACTATAACCTAAACGTTAAAACCATAATGTTTGAAAAGACCATCTGGGGCTGTCATAATGGAAAGAGCACTGACTTTGAAGAGAGAAAAAGAACCTGGGTCCAAATCTTGCCTCTATCACCTACTAGTTATGCAATCTTGGATAAGTCATTTAACTTCCTTGGGCTTCAGTTTCCTCAACTGTATCAAAATGAGAGAGTCCAAATAAATGACCTTTCAGGTCCTTCCTAACTTTAAATCTGTGATCTTGTGATCTATGACATCCAGGAGACCTGTTACAACTCGGCTGGCTGTTCAGCTGGTTATCATTGGGTTGTCATGTCTGGTCAAGACAAAACTACCTGCATCATCAAAGAAGGGCAATCTGGAGTCTCCAATGATCTATATATGAATTCTCAGCTGAGGATTGTGAAGGAGATATCACCCAGGAAATGAAAGTATCCTCTTAGAAACCTGCCTAAGTTGTAGCTTTCTAATACCACACATTAGTCACATTTGCTTCTCTGTGAAACTATAAGCGTCTTTATGTTTGTGTACCTTTTCTATGCCTCCATAATCTCTAAGACTAGAAGGGGGAGAATAGTTTTTTATCTATATTAATAGAGGAAATTTTCAGAACCAGATTGTCACTGAGATAGCAAATGGCCATAGCAGGATTTGAAACTATATCATCTACCTCCAAAGTCAATGCTAATAAATGCTCTGAGAGATTCAAAGTGATTCCTAGTTAGTCTGTTACTTTTTATTTCAGAAACCTAGATAAGAGTCAGAAAACAGATAAACCTCTTTACCTTGAATTAAAAATAAAAAATAACCATTCTGTTTACAGGTTTCAGAGGAAGGCCACTTGCCTCAATCTTCTCATTTCTCAGTAGGTTGCTGAAGAGAGAGGAGTTGTGAGCAGAAGAAAAGGGATATTTCTTGGAAGTGGTGGCTCCCAAGAATGAATGATAGTATAGAGTCCCTGTGACTAGATCTCCATTCACCCATCCCAACATCTGTAATCACACAGCTTAGTTAACAGCTCTGGAAACATAAAGCAATTCCCTTTTGTGGTCCAAATGCAAGACCCATTGAAAGTGGGGGTGGGGGTAAGAAAAAACTGGGTAAATCAATCATGACTTCAGAAGACAGAAGATGAAGGATGCTTCCCACCTCTTGACAGAGTTAAGGAACTAGAAATACAGAATGAGTCATACAGTTTCAGATATGGCCAATGGGTAGATTTGTCCGGTTTAACTCTACATATTTGTTTAAAGGTAGGGGGAAGCTTCTATGGAGGGTATAAGAAGGGGTGTGAGTTGCTGAGTAATGATAATGATATAATTTTAAAAAAGTGTCACTAACACTTTATTTTAAATACACAGAAGAGAGCACAAGGAAGCTCAAAAGGGGGCACAGACAAAGATAGTCTTGTTACTTTCACTAAATCTAATAGAGAGAAGGACTAGATCTATGGTATAGGGAACTCCCAACTGAGGGAACTCCCTCCACCATTGCAGGTTTCCATTTTCCCTTAAACTTATAGTCTTAAAAAGTTGCCTAGAGCAATGGTTCTCAAAGTCTGACTAAGGAACTCCTGAGGCATTTTCAAAACTAATAATACTAAGCTATAATAAATAAATAATTATAATAATTACATAATAATACTAAAGTGTTTTACCTAATTCAGTAAACAGTGATAGATATTATACACAGTAACAAAAACCTGGGGGGAGGAAGGTGTGCAGAGAAGAGTCTTCAATCATTTTTAAGGACCAAAAAGTTTGAAAACTATTAGCCTTGAATATTGAGAGCTTAAGTGTCAGAAAAGGTCAGAGTCAAGACTTGAGCTATCAAGTCTTGTTCTATCAAGTCAAGTTCTTTATTAAATCAATTTAATATGTACTTTTTAAAAGCTATGTTAATAAAATTTCAATTTTCTATACAATCCTCTTATCTGTTCATTGTATACTAAAATGTTCATGCTTGTTAATATTTATTAAGTTTATTGTAAAAGATTGGGGTTTTTAATTTTTAAAAAGCTAGATAGAAGAAATGATAGGACTGCCGAAAAGCTGCAGTAAGTAGCCTTATTTATATACTATCTATATTTATATACCATCATATTTATATACCATCTCAGTATGGATTATCATTTTAAACACTTACTATTTAACTGTTCAAAATTTTCTCAAGAAATGTCTTCCACAGGGGCGGAGCCAAGATGGCGGAGTAGAAGCACGACCTTCCCTCGGCACCGGCTTCCACTTTCCCCAATCCATGTAAAAAGGGGACTCTAAACAAACTTTGTAGCTGCAGAACCCACAAAATGACACAGAGAAGCTAACCTCCAGCTGAGGACAGCCCGGCAGGCTGGCAGGAATCGGCCAGCACAGCGATCTGGGAGCCGAGCCCAGCCCCACACCAAGGCTTTAGCCCCAGGGCGGGCCTGACCAGCCACCTGCCAGAGGGACTCCAGATCAGCAGCAGCTGTGGCTGTTTCCAGATTTATCAATACATAGATTCGAAGGACAAGGTGAGAAGCCAGTGCAGTCTGGACTTTGGGACCAGTAAGTGGGAGTGCGTGGCTTCTACCCCCAGGGCGAGAAACTGCTGAGACGCTGGCACAGCCAGCCAGCCCCACATGGCAGCTTCAGCTCCTGGCCTGCAGAGTGTAGGGGGACCAAGCACCAGTCTGAGGGGTAATCACTCTTGCTTTAACCTGCTTGGATCTGGATTGCAGTCTAGGGTGGAGGTCCTGGGGTGTGTGTCCAGCTTGCCAAAGTGTGTGGAGACCTCAGACAGGTCAAATACCTCCGGCAACTGAGAAAACCCCAGCATTTGGGACGAAAACTCCCCTGTCTGGTATGGAACAGGAGGAAAACAGTGAAGTCAGAACTCCTGCACCAAAAGCTTCAAAGGAAAATACAAGCTGGTTACAGGCCATAGAGGACCTTAAGAAGCAGATAAGAGAAGTGGAGGAAAAATTGGGAAGAGAAATGAGAACAATGCAAGAAAATTATGAAATGAGAGTCAACAGCCTGACTGAAGAAAGTAATACCTTAAAAAACAGACTGACTCAAATGGCAAAGGAGGCTCAAAAAGGCAATGAGGAGAAGAATGCCTTAAAAAGTCGAATTTGCCAGATGGAAAAAGAATCTCAAAAGCTCAATGAGGAGAATCATTGCTTCAGAATTAGATTGGAGCAAATGGAAGCTAATGACTTTATGAGAAATCAAGATGCTGTTAAACAGATCCAAACAAATGAAAGAATAGAAGGCAATGTGAAATATCTCATGGGAAAAACCAATGACCTGGAAAATAGATCCAGGAGAGATAACTTAAAAATTATTGGACTACCTGAAAGCCATGACCAAAGTAAGAACCTAGAAAGCATCCTCCAGGAAGTTCTCAAAGAAAACTGCCCTGATGTTTTAGTACCAGAGGGCAAAATAGAGGTTGAAAGAATCCACCGATCACCTCCTGAAAAAGATCCCAAAAAGAAAACTCCTAGGAATATCATAGCCAGGTTCCAGAATTTGCAGATTAAGGAGAGAATATTACAAGCAGCCAGGAAGAAACAATTTGAATATTGTGGAAACACAATCAGAATAACCCAGGATCTGGCAGCTTCTACACTGAGGGATCGAAGGGCTTGGAATGTGATATTCCGGAGGTCAAAGGAGCTGAGATTAAAACCAAGCATCACCTACCCAGCAAAACTGAGTATCATGTTTCAGGGGAAAATATGGTCATTCAGTGGAATAGAGGACTTTCAAGCATTCTTGCTGAAAAAACCAGAGTTGAATAGAAAATTTGACATTCAGATACAAGAAGCAAGAGAAGCATAAGAAGGTAAACAGGGAAAAGAAATCATAAGGAACTTATCAAAGTTGAACTATTAACATTCCTACATGGGAAAACAGTATTGTAACTTATGAAACTTTTCTCAGTAGTTGAAGGGATTAGAAATATATATATATATATATATATATATATATATATATATATATATGAGGGTATATGGGCATATGAATACATATGTGAATGTGTGTATATATGTTTACAGGTATACATAGAGAGAGGACACAGGACCAATTTAACAGGAAGGGATGATACTTAAAAGGTGAAATTAAGAGGTGAGAGGAATATAATGAGAGGAGATGGGGAGAGACAGATTGGGGCAAACTATCTCATACAGAAGAGGCAAGGGAAAATGGTTACAATGGAGGGGAAGAATAGGAAGGCAAAAGGGAATGGTTCAACCTTATTCCCATTGAATCTGGCTTGAGGAGGGAGCGAAATACACACTAAATAGGGGATCTCACCCTCCAGGAGAATAGGGGGGGAAGGGGATGAGAGGGAGGATGATGGAAGGGAGGGCAGGCCGGGGGGGAGGGAAGTTGGAAGCACTTACTTTTGAAAAGGGACAGGATCAAAGTAGAGAATAGAACAAATGGGAGGTGGGATAGGAGGGAGGGAAATATAGTCAGTCTTTTACAATATATCTACTATGTTATTGTTTTGCATTAGTCACACATGTACAACCTATACTGAACTGCTTGTCTTCCCAGTGGGGGTGGGTGGCAGGGGGGGAAGGGAATGAATCTGGAATTGAAAGTTTTAAAATCAAATATTCAAATATATATATATGTGTGTGTGTGTGTATATATATATATATATATACTATTATTAATACCATCTTACATGTAATTAAGAAATAAGATATACAGGCACTGAGGCATAGAGATCCAATGGAAAAGTCAAAACGGGTATGGGAGAAAATATGGGAGAGAGCAAATTGGACATGGGGATATCCTGTGGGACTGCTGTTTTGGGGGGATGGGTGGGGGGAAAATGGGGAGAAAATTTGTAACTCAAAATCTGGCGGAAACGAATGATGTAAATCAGAAGTTAATAAAGCATTAAAAAAAAATGTCTTCCACCTCTTCTCCCACCCCAAGCTTATTAATATCAATTAATAATGAATTTTCATGTTAGAAGGGACCTTAGAGGAGGCCATGCAATGTAATCCAAAAAGCCCTGGGGCCTAGTCCAGATGCCTGGGTGCACCCCCGCCCCCTCAACTCAGTTGGATCATCTTCAGCCAAACATTTCTCCTTCTTGGTCCTCAGTTTCCCCATTTTAAAAATGAAAGAATCTGATTAGTTGCTCTCTAAGGTCTCCTCCAGCTCTAACAACCAATCAACCAAATGGCCAAATCTCCCATTTTGTAGATGAGAAAACTAAAGCCTCCCAATCACTAAACGCTTTGCCCAAAGTTACACAACTATATAGCAGCAAGGCAAGAACTAAAACCCAGATCTCTTGACTTCCACTCTAGAGCTCTTGGGACTCCATTAATGTCTACAACTCACCCAGCACCGCCACACCTTCCTCCCTCTCCCACCCAAAATTTAACCCAAGCTTAAATCTCATGTTCACCAGGAAGCTTTCAGTGGTTAACTCCACCCAACGCCGCCTTCCCTCAGTAATTATACTCTCACTTATGCTAGAATTGTCATTATTGCACACTCTGCTGGTGGTATGTTAATTTGCATTCATTTACATACTGCCTTGTAAGCATTCCTCAGTTACTTTTTCAAAGGCTTTTTTCAAGAACAAGTTCCTTAGGGTCTAGAGAACTGTTTCTTTTATAGTCTTCTTTCACCCCTCCCCATAATAAGGAGCATGCTTAGCACACAGTAGGCACTCCACAGATAAGGTTGATTTGCTTTTTTATTATAATGGTCTATGGAAACAAGGATTCTTGAGAAGCCCCAGGGTCTAGGACTGGCTCTACCACTTGTTAGCTGTGTGATCTTACCAAAGTTATTTAACCCTTCTGTACCACTATTGCCTCATCTGGAAAAAAAAAAAAAGAGGTCATGATACTTGCACCATCTGCCACACAAAGCTGTCGTAAGTGTGAAATGAGATGGTGAATGTGAAAATGCTTAGAAATCACAATGCTCTTTATAAATGCAATCTATGATTGTTATTACTGAAAAGTTCTGATTCTCTTCTTTGTATCTGGTGGGACTCTACAATGGGTATCCATTTTCCTCCCCACTCCCAAGGCCAAGTCCAATTGAACAGACATCTATTAAATGCCCATTGTGTGCAAGGCAATAGGGGAAAGATCTATTATCTCTATTTTCCCCATATGACAGATGGAAAGACCGTGGTAGAGACAAGTTGTAACTTGTTCAAAGTGTCATAGACAATATATGGCTATATGGATGGATGGATGGATGGATGGATGGATGGATGGATGGATGGATGGATGGATGGATGGA
>NW_027186492.1:468215-482742 GCF_028583685.1 Petaurus breviceps papuanus | reverse complement strand
TAGATAGATAGATAGATAGATAGATAGATAGATAGATAGATAGATAGATAGATAGATAGATAGATGATAGATAGATAGAGCAAGCACTAATTAAGCTCTATGTACAAAGCACTATGGTTGGTGCTGGGGATAAAAAGACAAAATATAAAACAGTCTCTGCCCTCTATAAACTTGCATTCTATTTGGGGCTAAGTAAATGCAACAGAAACAAATAAGGTTTCAATTTACATAATGAAGGAGTTTTGTTAAGTTTATTTCAAGGATGACCTAATAAAACTTCTTACAGAATCTTCATTTGTATGGACTTCTAACTTTACTCTTATGCTGTCAAACTGTACTACCAGCCAGAGCTACCTATTTAGTGGCAGGTTGGAAGACAGAAAAACAAGAGGACCAATAAGGAGCTCAAAAGACTTAGGATGGGGGTGGCTAGGTGGCGCAGTGAATAGAGCACCAGCCCTGGAATCAGGAGGACCTGAGTTCAAATATGGCCTCAGACACTTAACACTTACTAGCCATGTGATCTTGGGCAAGTCACTTGACCCCAATTGCCCCTACCAAAAAAAAAAAGACTTGGGATGAAGTATGTTCCCCACCTTTTGGCAGAAAGGCAGTGGACCAGAGGTATAAGATGAAAGATAGATTTTCAGACAAAGCCATTGTGTTATGTTGTTTCTCTTGACTATATTTATTGCTTACAAGAGAGGGAGAAGGGACAGAGTCAAGATGGCAGAGTAGAAACAGGACTTCTGGGTGGCTCTAGCTTCCAGCCCCTCCAATTCATGTAAAAGGTGACTCTGAACAAACTTTGGAGCTACAGAACCCACAAAATGACACAGAGAAGCTAACCTCCCACTGAGGACAGCCTAGCAAGCTGGCAGGAAGAAGTGCAGCACTCTCGAAGCCCAGCCCAGCCCCTCACAAACTTTTTTAGCCTCAGGGCAGCCACAGCCAGTGGCTGGCTGGAGGGACTTCAGATCACCAGCAGTATGGCGGTTTCCAGAATTATCAACACATAGATGCTAAGGACTAAGTGAGAGGTCAGTGCAGTGTGAACTTTGGGATCCAGTAATGGGAGTGCAATCCAGCCTTTATCCCCTGAAAGGAGAAGCCACTGAGGCACCCCGACCTTGAAGCCACCACCATGTGGCAGATTTAGTTCTTGGCCTGCAGATTGCAAGGGGACCAAGCAAACAGTCTGAGCTATAATTGCTCCTGCTTTAACCTGCTTGGATCTGGATTGCAATCAAGGGTGGAGGTCCTGGGCTGTGTGACCAGCTTGCCAGAGCATGTGAAGGCTTCAGACAGAGCACCCAATTAACACCTTCAGTAGCTGAGAAAACCCCAGCAATTTGGGACAAAGCTCCCTGCTCTGGTAGCAGAGTTCAACTGTGGCAAAAAGCCTAAAAGTCAAGTAATTGAGTGGCAACATGAGCAGGTAAAGGAAGCAAAGCAAGCAGAGCAATGCAACTTTACACTACTATTTTGGGGACAAAAAGGATCAAAGCATGGAACAGGAGGAAGACAGCAAAGTCAGAACTCCTGCACCAAAAGCATCCAAGAAAAATATGAGCTGGTTACAGTCATAGAGGAGCTTTAAAAAGGATTTTGAAAACCAAATAAGAAAAGTGGAGGAAAAATTGGGAAGAGAAATGAGAATGATGCAAGAAAATTATGAATTGAGAGTCAACAACCTGACTGAAGAAAATAACACCTTAAAAAATAGACTAATTCAAATGGCAAAAGAGGCTCAAAAAGGCAATGAGGAGAAGAATGTCTTAAAAAGCCTAATTTGCCAGATGGAAAAAGAATCTCAAAAGCTCACTGAAGAGAATCATTCCTTCAGAATTGGATTGGAGCAAATGGAAGCTAGTGACTTTATGAGAAATCAAGATACTATTAAACAGATCTTAAACAGATCCAAACAAATGAAAAAATAGAAGGCAATGTGAAATATCTCATTGGGAAAACCACTGACCTGGAAAACAGATCCAGGAGAGATAATTTAAAAATTATTGGACTACCTAAAAGTCATGATCAAAAACAGAACCTAGAAATCATCCTTCAAGAAATTCTCAAGGAAAATTGCCCTGATATTTTAGAACCAGAGGGCAAAATAGAGGTCGAAAGAATCCACCTATCACCTCCTGAAAAAGATACCAAAAAGAAAACTCCTAGGAATATTATAGCCAGGTTCTGGGATTCCTAGATCAAGGAGAAAATATTACCCTCCTATACAGACATATATATGTCTATATAGGAGGGTATTGGTGTATGAATACATATGTGAATGTGTGTATATATGTATATAGGTATACATAGATAGAGGGCACAGGACCAAATTAATAGGAAGGGATGATACTTAAAAGGTGAAATTAAGAGGTGAGAGAGGAATATAATGAGAGGAGATGAGGAGAGACAGAATGGGGTAAACTATCTCATATAGAAGAGGCAAGGGAAAATGGTCACAATGGAGGGGAAGAACAGGAAGGCAAAAGGGAATGGGTTTACCTTATTCTCATTGAATTTGGCTTAGGGAGGGAATGACATACACACTAAATAGGGTATCTCACCCTACCAGAGAGTAGGGGGGGAAGGGGATGAGAGGGGGAATTATGGAAGGGAGGGCAAGCTGGGGGAGAGGGAAGTTGGAAGCACCCACTTTTGAAAAGGGACAGGATCAAAGTAGAGAATAAAACAAGTGGGAGGTGGGATAGGAGGGAGGGAAATATAGTCAGTCTTTTACAATATATCCGCTATGAAATGTTTTACATAGCTATACATGTACAACCTATATTGAATTGCTTATCTTCCCAGTAAGGGTAGGTGACAAGGGAGGAAGAGAATGAATCCTGATTTCAAAGTTTTAAAATCAAATGTTTAAAAAATATATATTCATATGTATATATGTATATATATATACTATTATTAATACTATTTTACATGTAACTGGGAAATAAGGTATACAGGCACTGGGGCATAGAGATCCACCATGCCCTACTGGAAAGTGGGAGGGGGTATGGGAGAAGATATGGGAGAGAGCAGATTGGAGGAGGGGATATCCAGTGGGATCACTATTTTGGGGTCGTGGGTAGGGGAAAAATGGAGGAAAATTTGTAACTCAAAATCTTGGGGAAATGAATGATGTAAACTAGAAGTTAATAAAGCATTTGATAAAAAGAAACAAGAGGGGAGTATTGGTAGATAACAGGAAAAGGAAGAGAAAGAGGAGAAGGAAGAGGACAACTAAGAAGAGAAAGGAAGAAAGGGAGAAATGATAGGTACAGTGCTAGACTTGGAATCAGGAAGATGTGGATTTGAATCTCACCTCTGGCATTTACTACTGTGTGACCCTGGGCAAATTATTTAACCTCCCTGAATCTCAATTTCCTTATTTGAAAAATGAAGGTGTTGTACTCTGTTACCATTTAAGATTCCTTCTGACCTAAATCTATGATCCCCAGATAAAAATGTAAGCTCTCTGAGGGTAGGAACTGCTTTATTTTGGTGTTTTGGCTTTGAATACCCAGCACCTAGCATATAATAAGGTAAATTAATAAATGACTGCTGATTGATTGATTTGTTGAGCAGAACCCAGATTTCTCATCTTCGAGCTGGTGCTCTTTGAGCTATGGTGGCTTCTCCACATTTAGTACTTCATTTATCCTCATATTTACCCTTTTGGACTTTGATTACCTCACTATAAAGTAAATACAGGCAGCTTTCCAGATGGCAGCCATGGTCAATTGTCTTGTCCTGTGTCTTGCTGCTGGACTCTGATGACTGTGGAGGAGAGAGTGAGGCTGATGACTTTGCACACCTCTGCCTCACTTAAATCCCTTTCACTTGCAAAGTCAAGACAAATCACTCTCCTGATGTCATTGGTCCTCTTTGAGAATAAAGGTTGAACAAAAACAATATTTTACAGATAGAAAAATGGAGGTTAAGATTGGCTAAAATAACCTGGTTGAAGGTAACACATTGAGTTAGCTGGAGGAGAGCCCAGATCTCCTTATTTCCAGTGGTTTTGAATTTGCTCACTGCAGAACCACTACAGGAAATAACCAGAGACTAAGATGAAGCTTTAGTTTAACTTGAATAGCCATTACTTGGGGGGATTTATGTATCCTAAAAATAAGCTTATTCCAAAAAATGATGATCTCAAGAAATTTGCTCTGTCTTGGTTTCTGTATCTGATATACAAACTTATTTTTAAAAGTTTCCTTACAAGAACAGTTTTTAAAATTCCTTATCTAGATGAGGTTACACAGAGTTTAAAGGAAATTTTTTTCAGGGTTCTGTGGTTTTTAACAGTTGTTTAAGACATCTGGGAGTGGTTTTTTACCCTCATTTTGTGTATAATTGCTTGTGTATATGCTACACCTGCCTGGCTCCACCCCGTTTCCCATTCCCCACCCCAGAATCTGAGCTTCTTGAGGGTCAGAAACCTGTGACTGTTCCTCTTTGCATCCCCTGTGCCTAGCCCAGTGCCTTGCTTCTAGTAGGTACTTAAATCTGTTTCATTTAATTGAGTAGCTAATTTAATGAACCACTAATTTTCCTGGGGTGACTTAAGAAATAGTGAGAAACAGCATGGTGCATTGGGTAAAGAGGTGGTTTATGGTCAAGAAGACCTGAGTTCAGATGTTCACCAATGACCTACTGACTGTATGACTCTAGACAAGTCACTTAACCTCTAAGTGCCTCCACACAACTGTCTCAAAACTCTAAGACTAAGTTGTGAAGAAAGGACTGATCAGTATTGGCAAGGGAAGGCTCTCACTAAATGCTCCTTATACTGATGAAATCACAGGTATGATCAAAATAAAATCCAAGAGATGACAAGAAATGCAGTAAGCCAGGAAAGAAAAACCTGAGGCATGCAACAGTATGATAGAACCTTCCCTCCAAAGGACCTCTTGATTATTTAAATATTTATCTTTCTTTGGGGAGGTCACAAAAGCCTGAGTCAGCTCTCAGAAATGTGGGGCTCTGGGTCAGAGTGGGAGAGTGAGGTGATCGGGATATAGGAGAGGGCTGGCAGAGGCAATAAGGTAAGTTGTGATCACCCTCAGTCCCAGCTTTGAGGACAGGTCATAGGTATATCCATGGAACATGAGAGCCATTTTTTGTTGTTCAGCCATATCCAACTCTTTGTGACCCCATTTGGGGTTTTCTGGGCAAGGATCCTGGACTGGTTTGCCATTTCCTTCTCTAGGTCATTTTATAGATGAGGAAACTGAGGTAAACAGGGTTAAGTGACTTGCCCAGGGTCACAAAGCTAGTAACACTTACTGGCTCCTCTAGCTTCCTCATCAAGAAGATGAGTCTTTCTGAGTTCAAGCCCAGGAATCTTAGGGGTCACCTATTTCAATGGTGTCAAACTCAAAAAGAAACAGATTGGTAGGTTGTATATAAGGATCCTGCAGACCTCCTATTGACTTAGAAAACTACATATTAACATTGTCTATTTTTTATCGTATTTTCATTTATTTTGTTATAAATGTCCCAGTTACATTTTAATCTGGTTTAGGCCTTGCTAGTTTTGAGGTTCAGAGTTGGGAGAGCTGGTTCAGATTTGCAAGAATTCAATCAGACCTTCTCTTTAGCCAAAGGGAGCTTTATTAATGCAAAAGCATGCAGGCCTGAGACTTAGAAAGGAGCTAAACAAAGGCAATGATACAGAAAAAGGACCAGACTTACATAGCCAGAAAGCTACATGGCCTATAGAGTTTCTAATGGGAGTTTCTAATTAGGGTTGGAGATTTAGGGACAGGATGAAGAAGATGAATAACATAAGATAAGGGAGGCAGGGGAAATTTTATGACCCAGGATGGAGGGATACAAGAAATTTTATGGTCCAGGACAAGGGGAAAGTTTACTTTAAGATGTTCTTGGACTCAGGAGGGCCTCCCAAGGTACTGACAAAGCAACCCTTAATATTATGTTAACCCTTAGGGCACCTCTATATCCACATCACTAGGGAGTGTTGTTAGGCCTCATGTAGCCTGGCACAGCCTTCTTGACACCACGGACCTAGTTCAACTCCTTCATTTTATTAATAAGAAAACCATTGAAAGGTTAAGGGACTTGCCCAAGGTCACACAGTAACAAAGCTAAGTCTTGAACAGAGGTTCCCTAACTTTTAATTCATCATCCTATTACACAAAGCTTCTTATGTTGGACTTTGGACTCCCAACGGATAGCTGAAAGGAGAGGGAGTTGTGAGTAAGGGAAAGGAAAGAGTCATTATAGGACGTGGTGACTGTGTAAAAAATAAAATCCTTTTTCTCTCTTTTTTGGATTAAAAATGTTCTTTTTTTCTTCATTACCTTTTAACCTACCACTCCCTCTTCCCATCTCAACAAAAGCCCTTTCATAACAAATAGGTATAGTTGATCAAAACAAGTCAGTACATTCCCATGTCTGAGAACACGTGTCTCGGGGGGCGGAGTCAAGGTGGCAGAGTAGAAACAAGACCTCTGCAAGGTTCTGGCTTCCACCTTCCCCAATCCATGCAAAAAGGGGACTCTGAACAAACTTTGAAGCTGCAGAACCTGAAAAATGACACAGAAAAGCTAACCCAGAAGGCCGGCAGGAATCGGCCTGCGCAGAGCTCTGGGAGCCTAGCTGTGATAGTAATGGCATTTAAAGATTCCCCTGTATTGGTTTGGTTTTCAAATTGATTCTGTCAAAACCCGGAGCATGTTAATCCCACCTGGGGGATGGACTTGTTGATGTGAAAAGAAAGTCCTGAACTGGGAGGAACTGGTGACGTAGATTTGGAGAGACAAGAGAAAGGCAGAAGAACTTTTTGGAAGCAGCACCTCATGGAGGCAGAGAGAGAGACTGAGAAGGATTGCTGGGGGCCACTTTGAGTTGCCCTGGACTTTTGAGACCTGCCCCCAGAGCTGCCAAGGACTGAGGAGACATGGCTGTTTTGCTGGTACTTTGTCTGTTTTGATGTTGTTTTGCCAGATTTGTCCACTGGTGAAAGACAGTCCTTTTGTTGAAGAAGTCCTGGAACCTGGCTGCTGGCTAAGAGATCCTGAGACTGTCCTGCAGACAGAGAGTGAATACTGTCCACTGGTGAAGGACAGCGCTGTTGTTGCAGGGGTCTGGGAACCTTTCTGTTGGTTCAGAAGCCCTGAAGAAGGATTTTCTTGTTGTATGTTTACAGAAATCCTGGGAGAGGGTTTTGCTAATGTTTTCAGGGGTTCTAGGACTGTTCTGCAGACAGAGGATGAATTAATGAAGAGACTGGCAATGTATCTTATGGCTTTGCTAAGCCTTGTCTCCCCAGGAACTAAGATTGCTGAGAACTTGCCTCTTGTCAAGATGAAGAAAAGACCTTCATTTGGGTATTAAGTGCTGTGCTTAAACTTGATGTAACTCTGGGGTAGATTCAATTGTGATCCAGGGGTGGGGAACTTTTGACCTTTTTGTGCTCTGTGATTGAACAAATGAAGGTATTTTACTTATGTTTGGAAACTAATCTCCATTTGAGAAGAGGGGCTTTGTGGTGGACTAAATGAAGGTACAGCCTAGGGGTAGAGTAGTATTTAGAACAGGGACTTTGTAATTGATTGAAAGATTGGAAGGTCCTGGGGTGGGGTAGTACTTGGAGATTATTTAATCACCCTTAGTAAATGCTGTATTTTGAATGATGTCATATTTTGATCTTCTCTGTTCTTGGTTGGTCACTGAATAAAATGGAGAGCACCTATGCTGGTATTTTGAATCTTGGGAAGTTGCCTTTCCTTGGCATTACATTACACTAGCCCAGTTCCATGAGAGCCGGAGGTTTTAGCCCCAGGGCAGGCCACAGGCTAGAGGGACTCCAGATTACCAGCAGCTATGATAATTTCCAGATTTATCAACACATAGATGCAGACAAAGTGAGAGGTCAGTGAAGTGTGGACTTTGGGACCCAGTAGTTGGGAGTGCATCGGCTTTTGCTCCTGGGGTGAGAAGCCACTGAGGAGCTGTGTAGCCACCCCCACATGGCAGCTTCAGCTCCTGGCCTGCAGAGTGTAGGGGGACCAAGCGACCAGTCTGAGAGGTAATCAATCTTGCTTTAACCTGCTTGGATCTGGATTGCAGCCTAGGGTGTGTGTGACCAGCTTGCCAGAGAGTGTGGAGACCTCAGAGAGGGCACCCAACTAATACCTCTGGCAGCTGAGAAAACCCCAGTATTTGGGACAAAAGTTCCCCTGTCTGGTGGCAGAGTCCTACTGTGGCAAAAGCCACAGTCAAGTTACTGAGGGGCAACATGACCAGGCAAAGGAAACAAAGCAAACAGAATAATCCAACATTAGGGGACAAAAGGAGTAAAGCATGGAACAGGAGGAAGACAGTGAAGTCAGAACTCCTGCACCAAAAGCTTCAAAGGAAAATATGAGCTGGTTACAAGCCATAAAGGACCTTAAGAAGCAGATAAGAGAAGTGGAGGAAAAATCGGGAAGAGTATTGAAAACGATGCAAGAAAATTATGAAATGAGAGTCAACAGCCTGACTGAGGAAAATAACACCTTAAAAAACAGACTGATTCAAAAGACAAAGGAGGCTCAAAAAGGCAATGAGGAGAGGAATTCCTTAAAAAGCCAAATTTGCCAGATGGAAAAAGAAGTTCAAAAGCTCAATGAGGAGAATCATTCCCTCAGATTTAGAATGGAGCAAAGGGAAGCTAGTGACTTTATGAGAAATCAAGATGATGTTAAACAGATCCAAACAAATGAAAGAATAGAAGGCAATGTGAAATATTTCATGGAAAAAAACCACTGACCTGGAAAATAGATCCAGGAGAGAGAATTTAAAAATAATTCGACTACCTGAAAGCCATGATCAAAGAAAGAACCCAGAAATCATCCTCCAAGAAACCCTCAAGGAAAATTGCCCTGATGTTTTAGAACCAGAAGGCAAAACAGAGGTTAAAAGAATCCACCAATCACATCCTGACAAAGATCCCAAAAAGAAAACTCCTAGGAATATTATAGACAGGTTCTGGAATTCCCAAATCAAGGAGAGAATATTCCGAGCAGCCAGGAAGAAACAATTTGAATAATGTGGAAACAAAATCAGGATAACACAGGATCTAGCAGCTTCTACACTGAGGGATCAGAGGGCCTGGAATATGATATTCCAGAGGGCTGGGATTAAAAGCAAGAGTCACCTACCCAGAAAAACTGAGTATCATGTTTCAGGGGGAAATATGGTCATTCAGTGGAATAGAGGACTTTCAAGCATTTTTAATGAAAAAAAACAGATTTGAATAGAAAATTTGACATTCAGATACAAGAAGCAAGAGAAGCATGAGAAGGTAAACAGGGAAAAGAAATCATAAGCCACTTGTCAAAGTGGAACTATTAACATTCCTACATGGAAAAACAATAATTGTAACTTATGAAACTTTTCTCAGTATGAAAATAGTTGAAGGGAATAGATGATAGATAGATAGATAGATAGATAGATAGATAGATAGATAGATAGATAGATAGATAGAGATAGATAGATAGATAGATAGATAGATAGATAGATAGATAGATAGATAGATAGATAGATAGATAGATGTGTGTGTGTCTATATTGGAGGATATACGGGTGTATGAATACATATATGAATGTGTGTATATATGTTCACAGGTATACATAAATAGAGGGCACAGGACCAAGTTAATAGTAAGGGATGATACTTAAAAGGTGAAATTAAGAGGTGAGAGAGAAATATAATGAGAGGAGATGGGGAAAGACAGAATGGGGTAAACTATCTCATATAGAAGAGGCAAGGGAAAATGGTTACAATGGAGGGGAAGAATAGGAAGACAAAAAGGAATGGGTCAACCTTATTCTCATTGAATTTGGCTTGGGGAGGGAATGACATACACACTAAATAGGGCATCTCACCCTACAGGAGAATAGGGGGGAAGGAGATGAGAGGAGGAATGATGGAAGGGAGGGCGGGCTGGGGGGGAGGGAGGTTGGAAGCACTCACTTTTGAAAGGGGACAGGATCATAGTAGAGAATAGAACAAGTGGGTGGTGGGATAAGAGGAAGGGTAATATAGTCAGTCTCTTACAATATATCTTCTATGTTAATGTTTTGCATTAGCTACACATGTACAACCTATACTGAACTGCTTATCTTCCCAGTAAGGGTGGGTGACAAGGGAGGAAGGGAATGAATCTGGAATTCAAAGTTTTAAAATCAAATGTTTAAAATTATATATATATATATATATATATTTTTATTAATACTATTTTACATGTAATTGGGAAAGAAGATATACAGGCACTGGGGCATAGAGATCCACCATGCCCTACTGGAAAGTGAGAGGGGGTATGGGAGAAAATATGGGAGAGAGCAGATTGGAGGAGGGGATATCCTGTGGGATTGCTATTTTGGAGTGGTGGGTAGGGGAAAAAAGGGGGGAAAATTTGTAACTCAAAATCTGGTGGAAATTAATGATGTAAATCAGAAGTTAATAAAGCATTTGAAAAATCTAAAAAAGAGAGAGAGAATACATATCTCATTCTCCATCTTGAGTTTATCACTTCTCTGTCAAGACATGAGAAGGATTTTTCATCATCAGTCTTTTAAAGTGACTATTATTCATTACTCTGATCAGTTTTAAAGTCTTTCAAAGTGATTCTCCCTCACATTGTATTCTCCTGATTTTACTCATTTCCTTCTTTATCAATTGGTATGTCTTCCCACATTTTTGATTCTATCAAATTCATTATTTCATATGACATGAAAGTCTTCCATTCCATCCATATGGAGGCAATGGAGAAAGACAGAGACACAGAGGTAGAGACAGAGAGCAAGAGAGACTTAAAACAAACAAAAAAATCCCTCTAGTTTCATGCCTAAGGAACATAACATCTGTATGATCCTGGACAGTTCACTTAAATTCTCAATACTCTTTATATAGGCAGTTCTCTATAAGTTGCAGAAAAGGTGCCAACCTACTTTGGCAGAGAGAATTTCCTCCGGCATAAGTTCTCTGTACTAGTGAAGTCAAAGGTCTAACACTGATGCCAATTCCTACAGTGGTACACTACAATTTGTTCAGCATTTCTCCACTTAATGGGCACACATTCAATTTTGTCTGTAACATCTGTTTGCACCTGTCCCAACATCTGAAATCACACAGCCTAGTGACGACTCTGCTTGCACAAGATACCTGTTAAATTTATATCTTCCATCATTTAGGAATATGAGGATCTCAATCATCAATGATTTAGCTGGGTTAACAAAACATGGTACAGAATAAAATTTCCAAATGCTTTGAGCAACAAAGATATAAACATTAACTCACAATAACATCCCTTCATTGCCTGCTTATTCTCAAGTAATAGAATGGTGTACATTAAAATGAAAGGGAGAAATTACAAATGTAAGCTCTTTGAGGGAAGGAATTGTTTAATATTTGTTTTCCTTTCCCCAGGGGTTAGTAACTGACACATGGTAGGCACTTAATAATTGCTTGCTAACTAAATAATTGATAACATCTCACAGAGCTGGCACATTCTAGAATGTGTGCATAAAAATGAAAAGGAGGGCCCCTCCTTACTTCATGCCTGGATTATTGCAACAACCTGCTGGTGGGTCTGTCTGCCTCAAGTCTCTCTCCAATCTGTCCTTCATCTTCAATTCCAATCCATCCTTCATTTAGCCACTAAAGTGATGTTTCTAAAGCACAGGTCCAACCAAGTCATCCCCTTACTCAAAAACCTCCATTGGCTTCCTATTTCCTCCAGGATCAAATATCAAATGCTCTGCTCAGCATTCAATGCCCTTTGTAACCTAGCTCAGTGTCCCTTTCCAGCCTTCTTAAACCTTACTCCACAACACATACTCTTTGATGCTGTAACATTGGTTGTTCCACAAATAAGACATTCCATCTCTTGGCTCTGGGCATTTTCTCTAGCTGTCCTCCATGCCCGGAATGTTCTCTGTCTTATACTCTACTGACTTCAGTGACTTTCATTAATTCCCAATAAAATCCCACCTTCTATAGGAATTCTTCCCCAACCTCTCTTAATGCTAGTCCTCTCTCCCTCTGTTAGTTACTTCCTATTTATCCTGCATATAGCTTCCTTTGTTATTATTGTTGTTTGGCCTTCATTTTCAAAGAGGACCAATGACATCACACTGGGTAATGTCTTAGTGGTTTGGATTTAACTGAAGCAGAGTTACACAAAATCATCAGCCTCTCATTATCTTCCAGTCATCTAAGGCCAGTGGCAAGACAAAAGTCAAGACAACTGGAGATTCCCCAGGATGCAATGGATGGCCCTGGCATCTCCCATGTCTGACCAAACTCCAGCTCTCCAGACCCTGCTTCAGCTGCCTTCATGGTCATTGGAACAATTGTGCTCATCTGCCCATTCCTTTGGGAGAAGTCTTCACATCTTCTAACTCACCTACGGATTTGAGGCCAATCAGTGACCCTCAACCTGGTTTAATCTCCTGCCAAGATGGTTTACCAGGGTATGGCCTCTGCCCGTGCTACAGTTTCTTGGAGACACAGGTAGGAGTTGGATATCAGGAGGATCAACCAAAGGTAGGCCTGAAAAGGGCTCTTCAAGCCCTCACACCAGAGGTGCTAGCTCTCCTTGAACACCCCATATACCCTAGCTTGCTTTGTATATCTTTGTTTGCATGTTGTCTCATTAAAGTGTAAGCTCCTTGAGATCAAGAACTATTATTTGCCTCTTTTGTATCCCTAGTGCTTAGCACAGCGCCTGACACATAGTAGGTGTTTAATAAATATTGATTGACTGAAATTCTGCTGCCCTGGCCTTATTTTTCTTCCACACATATTGACCCTAGGGTCCTAGCAGTACTTCCAAAGGACAAAAGTCTATGGAGTCACGGAGGGCTCAGGCACCTGAGAAGTTCTTGCTGTTTCCCAGCTCACATATACACACAAACACCCAAAGTGTGGTTTCCTGAATAGCCCCTACTTTTATTGTGTTCACCACTGCAGGGACCTCATAGTCATTGTCCCTCCGTGGCTCTTCCAAAGAATCAGGGGCTACAGAAAGTAACTACCAATTTCTTTTAACCTGGGCTGACATTTGAGCCAGATTCATTTTAACTAGGGATTTATTACAGGAAAGGAATAACTCTAATTAAATAAGTATTAGTCTCAAATCGTGTGAATAATGACCACTTGGAAGCTTCCCAGTCCCCTTAATAGCTAATTAACAGCTCATAACTGGGATCCTTTTGTTTCCCAAGGCAGGAGAGGGGAGGAGGCTGTGGCTGATTAATGAGACGGCTCAAACAGGATTAAAACCTGGAAGGTGGCTTTCTGTACTCCAAACCTGCAGACTCATTCTCATCACCAAGGCTTAGGGAAAGAGGGGATTATTTTTAGGGAGGCATTGGCAATTAAAATATGCCAAGAGCACCAAGGGAGCAGCCAAAGGCATTAAACTAATAATAATTCCTTTCATGCAGTGCATTTATTAACTCTTCATTGTCTTCGGCCTAAAAGAGGCTAGGGCCAGCTGTCCTGGAGCCTCTTAGCTTCACTCCCAGAAAGGCCTCCATCACATCTAGAGAGATTTTCATTTCTATTTCTCTTAACTCCTTCCTTTGAGGAGAAAAAAACTGAAGACATAAAATCATGGAATTTTTGGAGCTGGGGGAATGTTAGGAATTACTGAATTCAACCATTTCATTTCATAAATACATGGAGTGTGTGTGTGTGTGTGTGTGTGTGTGTGTGTGAGAGAGAGAGACAGACAGACAGAGAGAGACAGAGACAGAAAGAGAGAGAAAAAGAGACAGAGAGAAAGACAAAGGGAGATAAAGAAAGTGACAGAGAGACAAGAACAAAGGCAGAGGGACATAGAATTTATTATGTTCTAACTTTGTGCCAGGCACTGTACTAAGCACTCGAGATAAAAATACAAGCAAACAAGACAGTCTCTGACCTAAAGGAGCTTACCTAATGAGGGAAGACAAACACAAAGGGGGGAGACAAGGCTTAGAAGCTCATAGGATTACAGAGCTAGAGCTAAAAGGGGTATTAGAGATCATCTAGTCCAACTCTCTCATTTTTCAGTTGAGGAAACTGAGGCCCAAGATCAATTAAGGTTTCAAGATCCTTGAAAAAGGTTCTCTTTTCTTTGAGGCCTATATGCATATTTGCAGAAATGCCAGGGGCAAGGGCAATAAAGAACATTAAAAGAGACAACATTTCTCCTTATTTGCCTGCCTTCTGGGTCATCTGTGATAGAAACACCCTTTCCTTCTTTAAGAGTCCAGGTCTCTTTCTCTCTGACTCTCTCTGTCATTCTGGTTCTCTCTATATCTCTATCTGCCTCTATCTCTCTGTTTCTGTTTCTGTCTCTGTCTCTCTGTCATCTCTCTCTCACACATTCTCTCTCTCATTCTCATTCTCTCTCTCTCTCTCTCTCTCTGTCTCTGTCTCTGTCTCTGTCTCTGTCTCTCTGTCTCTCTCTCTCACACACACACACACACACACACACACACACACACACACACACACACAC
>NW_027186492.1:458366-468205 GCF_028583685.1 Petaurus breviceps papuanus | reverse complement strand
CACACACACACACACACACACACACACACACACACACACACACACACTCCAGTACTTATTCTCTCATCCCTTGATGGCCCTTAATTAACACTCTTGTAATAGCATCTGTCTCCCTTCTGCCCTTAAACTCCACTCCCAACAACTAAGAAAGTTTTAAAACATTTCCTTACAAATAAATTAGCATGCTAGGGAAATCCTTTCAAGCCTTTTAAAAAGCATCTCAACCTTCAGGGTAGCCTCAGCCCTTTGTACTCTAGCTGGTAGCTCTGGACCCAGGAGTCATCACCAGGACAAATTTAAGAGTTGTTTATTCAGGAAAAGTACCAGGTGACAATAGTTCTGACTGTTTGAACACAACTGATTAAAGGAAGACAGTCCCATTAAAAATGGAGAGCTTTATATAATAAGAGCTAAGATGAGTCATTCTGTAACTCAGACTGCCTGTCAATAGGGGCAATATGGCACGGTAGAAGGAATATTGACTCTGGAATCAGAAGGTCTGGAGTCAGAAGATCTCACCTCTGACCCTGACTTCAGCTTCCTGGGTGTCCTCTATATGAAGACAATGCCACTGAGGTCCCTTACAATTCTAGAGTGATTAGCTAGTGATCTATGGTGTTCTGGTCCCCAGTGTGGGGAGGATTTTTGATGGGCTTTCCATACCCATGGCATTTATTCTCACAGTCAAGAGGCCCAATGGTCTCCCCATGGATGTAAAAATAGAACAATTATTATCTGAATTTAGGAACTCTAGCGATACCCTATGAAAAGTAGAGAATATAAACTTGGACTACACCCCACCCCAGTTTGTAGAATTCCATCCTAGGGATAATAATAATAACAATAAATAATGTAATACACTACAATCTTTTTTGAAACTCATGACAGCACCTGCCCTGCAATTTATAGTATTTTTTCACATGTCATTTATTTTTTACTTCACAATCATTAGCCTAACTTGGCGGTCTGGCCATATTGGTGGAAAGAAGCAGAAAATGTAATCCAAAGAGAATTTCAGTAAGTGAGAGCACAAGGATTATAAAATATGAGAGTAAACAGGAATGGGCGGGGTGGGGGGAGGAGGAATGAGCACTCCCTAGCTACAGAAGGAATGGTTTGGTGGCTAAGGAGGAAATGGGGAACTCTTTTTTTTTTCTTTTCTCAATAGTATTTTTCCCCATTTAGATGTAATGATAATTTTCAACATTAATTTTTGTAAAATTTTGAGCTCCAAATTTTTCTCTCTCCCTCCTTTCCCTCCCTGCTCCCCAAGATAGAAAGCAATCTGATATGTTATACTTGTAAAAATCATGTTAAGCATATTTCCACAATAATCATGCTATAACATGAAGAATTAGAAAGAATAATTAGAACAAAAGAGAAAAACCATTAAAAAAAAAAGTGAAAATATTGTACTTTAATCTGCATTAAGATTCCATAGTTCTTTCTCTGGATGTGGCTAGCATTTTCCATCCATGAGTCTTTTGGAATTGCCTTGGATCATTGTATTTCTGAGAAAAGCTAAGTCTTTCAGAGTTAATCATTGTATAATGCTGCTTGCTGTTGCTGTATATGATGTTCTCCTGGTTCTGCTCATTTCATTCAGCATCAGTTCATGTACGATTTTCCAGGTTTTTCTGAAATCTGCCTGCTTATCATTTCTTGTAGAACAATAGTATTCCATTACATTCATATATCACAACTCGTTCAGCCATTCCCCAACTGATGGGCAATCCCTCAACCTCCAATTCTTTGACACCACAAAAAGAACTGCTATAAATATTTTTGTACATGTGGGTCCTTTTAGGAGAGGGAACTCTTATGAGAGTAGACCACAATTAGCAATGATGTCCTTCCTGATGGTCTTGCCATTTCAGTATGCAAAGCATTCCATGGATTCCACAGTATTCATTCCTTCTTTCACTAGGCCAAAAGCCACATGCTTGTCATCCAATGAACTAGTCTTAGCAGTAGAGTTGAACTACTGGGTGCCATTGTATTGAGCCTAGCATTTGCCATAGAACAGATGCCAAGCAAGATCAGAGGGCTTCATGATGAAAGTCTCAGCAGCCAATTTCTGCTCTCAAATGGACTTGCCTATAGTTCTATGGTGGCATGTGAAATCACCACCCTGGAAAGTAAGCTCCCAAATGACCCTGTGAAAGCAGGATCTCTTGTAAACAAATCCCCTCTCTCCGGGGCTCAGAGCATGGAAGTTGTCTGCTGCCTTTGGAATCATGTCTGCAAATAGTTTGAGAACAACTCAACCCCAGAGCTTGTGACTAACAGAGATGGCCCAGGATAGTGGGCTGGTGGCAGCTATGGAAGCAGTCCAATAGAAACAGTGAGCCCTGGGGCTAGCAGTGTCTGCTGAGAACTGCTAAGTGTTGGAAGCACCATTTCAAGGTAAGACTTCTTGATTCCAAAACCAGTACTTTATCCTCTAGGCCATAAAATAAAAGCTTGCTAACAAAGATGGGAAACTCTTGGATGGCTTTTGAATTGAAATTTCTTCATATTGTAGCAGCCCCTCCCCCAGTAAAGAAAATTTGAATTAAAAGCACAAACTCAGCATCCCTAAGCCACAAGGACCCAGATTTGGGGTCATGAAGGGGCAACCATTACACCTCTCCCTTGACTGACACCACCAACAGCTGACTTCCTGTGGAATTAAAACAAATAAATTCTCTATTTTCTGATATGGTCAGAGAATGGGATACTTTGGTTCTTCAATCCAGAAATCCAATCATACGAACACTTATTAAGTACCTACTACATACCATACCTTATGTTTGGCACTGGAGATAAAAAGACATAATTCCTGAGTTTAACCTTGAAGAAACCCAGGATTCTAAAAGTCATTGTTGAAGAGGAAATGTATTCTGGGTAGGGTGAATTTGTAAGATCATCTGATTAAGAGGCAGTATGATGTGGTAGAAGGGAGCCTGAAACTGAAGTTAGAAGAACTAGGTTCAAATTCAGTGCTACCACTCATTAAATATGGGACCCTAGGCAAGTGAATCCAGCTCAGCTCTCTCATCTATAAAAGCAGGAGTGGTGGGGATAGGAGAGTGGATCATAATGGTCATAGGACCTACCTTGGAGCTGTAAGGAGCAGGAAAACATTATTTTAAATTCCAGTTCTGCTACTACTCATGTGACCTTTGACATGCTCCTTATCCTCTTCAGGCCTCTGTCTCCTCATAGTTATATGCATACAGATCGTCTCCCTCCCCCCACAAAAGAACATTTTGAAAAAAAGAATCCTTGAGGACAAAAATTATTTCATTTTTGTCTTTGTATTCCCAGTACACAGTACAGAGCCTGGCACACAGTAGATCATTAATAAATGCCTAATGATTGATACCTAATGAGAGGCGGTTCCAAAAGATATTCTCTAAGAGTTCCCTTATAACTCTAAATCCTATGATCCTATAAAATAAGATAATATATAAAAAAGTTCCTTGTAAATTGCAATGAACCATACAAATATCAGCTATTTATAAGTCTGTGCTAAGCATGGATGCCTAATATTTAAAAGTTGGGGGCCAGCTAGGTGGTACAGTGAAAAAGAGCACTGGCCCTGGAGTCAGGAGGACATGAGGTCAAATCTGGCCTCAGACACTTGATACCTAACTAGCTGTGTGATCTTGAGCAAGTCACTTAACCCCAATTGCTTTACCTTTCCCCTACCAAAAAAAAAAAAAGTTGGAATAGAATAAAAAGCAATGATTCTCTCTGGATGTTTCTCTTTGCTCCTTTGTACTCCTTTGCTCAGGGAGAAGATGAAAAACAATGAGAGAGACGGTGCTGTAAGGCAAGGAGGGGAATGGCTCCAAGAAATGGACTTCAGTCTCTTGCTTCTGTATTTGTTCTTTCCTATCCTCGATGAAGAAAGAGTCTGGAGTCTCTAATCTTGGGAGTTTTTAAAAGTCGGGAGGACACCTAGGTATCCTAACATTCCAGAGTCCAGTTTTCTCAGTCAGTCCAACATCAGGACTTAGAGGACCAAGGAGGGAATCCCAGTCCAGGATTTAGCTGAGATGATGACTCCTCCAGCAGTCATGCAGCATCTGAGAAGGAACTTGGTGGAATCACTGTTTTATAGGAAGTAAGCTAAGAGTATGTCCCCAGCATATTGTTTGTACATTTGTTCTTTCTATATCTTTAAAGTAAATGACCCTTTGTACTGGCAAAAAAAAAAAAAAGGAAGAAAGAGGCCCAGTAAAAAGTGTACTGAAGTTGGAGTCAGAGGACCTAAGTTTGAATACTAGCACTGCCACTTAGTAGCTAGGTGACTTGGGGCAAGTCAGATAATCTCTCTAAATCTCAGTTTCTGCATCTGTAAAATGAGGAAGTTGATCTAACTGGTCTCTAAGATTCCCTCCCAGGAATTCTAAATATATGAAAATGCATACAATGCAAAAATAATGCTGAGTTAAGTCTAATATTAATGCAATGATTTAGAAGTAGATTCAGAGTTTTGCAGTGCCTCAGGGTTACTGATAAAAAAAAAACAATGATTGTTGTCTTGGAAAAGCACAGAAGTGCCAATTAATAGAGGTTCACAGTATGCTACATAAACCAGTCTTTACTGTCCCCAAGTTTGCCCTCCCATCAACAGAAGGTTTTTTTGTTTTGTTTTGTTTTGTTTTTACCTTTACAATATCCCTAGATACTTCATTATAATTTGGTGATTGAAGCTAGGGCAGAGATGAAGCAATGTAAGGCTATGGCATTAACCTCTTACCACCCCTAGCATGATTCCCCCCATCCTTACCCCTTTCCATCAGTGCTCCCTGGTCCCCCAAATGAAACAGATATACAAGACCTACAAGCTTTTTCATACTGGGAAATGCTAAAACCAAAAGCCTACTGAGAGGGACCTTGGAAAAAATCAAGACTGAGTCTAATCTTGGCCAGGCACAGTGCCAACCAAATTGATTTACAGTAGAGAAGTGTGTTCATTCCCAAAGGACCCTTGAACTGATGCTGGGTATCAGTTAATTAACACTTACTTTGTGAGGAACTAAATTGAACAGGAGTGCTCTACTGGAGTGGAGACAATCTCATTTCCTTCCCGAATCTAGGTGATCTGGGAAAAGACCCTTTAGAGTTCTCATCAGTAATATGAAAGGGAAAGGAATTAAAAAGAAAACAAAGACTGTGTTCCAAAAGTTTGCCATTAGTCAGCAAATAAATCACATAGGTGATCAAAACCTATGTCTAGAGTTGGAAGAGGTATTAGAAGCCCCCTAGTCAGACTCTGTTCTGCAGATAAAGAAAGAGGTTGCAAAAAAAAAAAAAAAGACTGTTCTGGGCCTCCTTCTCTTCTTTGGGGTGGCTAGGTGGTACAGTGAATAGAGCACTGGTCCTGGAGTCAGGAGGACCTGAGTTCAAATTCGGCCTCAGATACTTAACACTTACTAGCCGTGTGACCTTGGGCAAGTCACTTAACCCCAATTGCCCTGCTTTCTCCCCTCCAAAAAGACAAAAAAAAAAAAAGAGGTTAATAGATATTAGCCAAGATCACAGAGATAGTAAGTGGAAAAGCTAGGATTCAAGAGTCTGGCTCCTGAACTAGCATACTTTCCTCTCTACCATACTGACCTTCCGTGTTGTGTAGGGCACTGTATCCAGGGCATTGTGTGGTCCCCTATTTATATAAAGTGCCATCAGGCAAAAAATAAATAAAAGACAATCCTCACCACATCCTCTTAGAATCCCTAGCTTCATTCAAGATTCAATTCATGTGCAGCTTCCTGTCAGAAACCTTTCCTCATCCCCGCCTTATTGTTAGTATTATCACATACAAGGTGTCCCAATAGTCTTAGTTACAGTTTAAGCTCACGAAAGCCTAATACTGCATCTAAAACTTTTGGGACATCCTATAAAAAGACTCAGGCTTAAAACCAGGAAGACCTGGTTTTTAAGGTCTATCTAGGACACACACTATATATGACTCTGGGTAAATAACCTCAGTACTTTGGGCAACTCACTAAGTCTCAAAGATCCTGACCCACATTGATAGAAAGATTTTCCTCACCTAGAGTTCTGCTCATGCAGTCACCCACCCAGTCCCTATTCTTGTTCTTATAAGTTTCCAGGCAAACTAAAGCCCTCTAGGAAAATGGAAGCTCCTTGAGGGCAAGGAGCTCTTTTTCATTTCATCTTTGTATCCTGAGTGCCTTACACATAGAAAACATTTAATAGATGTTTTGGTTGGATTGGATTGGATTAGGCTGGACTAGAAGTGATTGTCCTCTACAGTTTATTTTTCTAGAAATCAGAGTTATCTATGCCCTAAATCGCTATTGATTAGAGAAACACAAATTAAAATAACCTTAAGATACCACCCCACACCTATCAGATTGGCTAATATGACAGAAAAGTAAAATGATAAATGTTGGAGAGGATGTGGGAAAATTGAGTTGTAAACTGATCAAACCATTCTGGAGAACAATTTGGGCCTATGCTTTAAGGGCTATGAAACTGTGCTTAGCCTTTGATCCAGCAATATCACTGCTAGGTCTATATCCCAAAGAGATCATTAAAAAGGAAAAAAGACCCACATGTACAAACATATTTATAGTAGTTCTTTTCTGGTAGTCAAAAATTGGAAATTAAGGGGATGCCCATCAACTGGAGAATGGCTGAACAAATTATGGTATATGAATGTAATGGAATAAATATTATAATAGTATAAGAAATGATGAGTAGGAGGATTTCAGAAAAATCTGGAAAGACTTCCATGAACTAATGCAAAGTGAAGTGAGCAGAACCAGGAGAACATTGTACATAGTAACAACAACATTGTACAATGATCAACTATGAATGATTTAACTCTTCTTAGCAAAACAATGATCCAAGACAATTTCCAAAGGACTCATGATGGAAAATGCTATCCATATTCAGAGAAAGAACAGATGGAGTCTGAATGCATATCAAAGCATACCATTTTAGCTTTATTTTTTTAGTGGGTTTTTTTCCTTTTGGTCTGTTTCTTCTTTCACAACATGACTAAGATGGAAATATGTTTTGCGTGATTGCATACATATAACCCATATCAAGTTGCTTACTGTCTTAGGCAGGGGGAGGTGAGGGAGAGGGAAAAACTTAGAACTCAAAAACTTTTTTAAATGAATGTTAGAAATGTTCTTTACATGTAATTGGAAAAAGTAAAATATTGTTATTAAAAAAGAGTTTATTCTTCTAAACAGAAAAATAGGATTAGTACAAATACTAAAATTTTTAAGTAAATATACAATGATAATAATTCACAATATTTAATGATGTAGTGTTTTAAGGTTTATGAAGTCCTCTCCCTAGAGTAACCCCATAATGATAACAGTTAATATAAAGATGCCAAATCCATTACTACACTATTACCCCTAACTTTATAGGAAAACCTTCAATGCATCTCTGAACCTCAGTCTTTACATCTATAAAATTATAATTATGGTATAAGATGACCTCACAAAACTATCAATAACTCCTGCCTGTTAAAGGTGAGGTTCAACTAAATGATTTCTAAGATCCTTTATGACTCTAATCTTCATGATCCCATATACAGTGAAAAACAACTAGGCAAAGGCACAGAGATAGGAGATTTTGTGGAGGTTCAATCAACCAAACTTGGTAACTGATTGAATATGAGGGATGAGGAACATTAAGATGTAAAACCAGGGAAACTGAGAAGATGATGATACCCTCTATTGAAAGAGTAAAGTTCAGATTGAGAAAAGTTTTGGAGAAAAGATCATAGAATCATAGCTTTCTAGATGGAAGGGACTTTTTAAAGGTATTCTACTCTGACCCCATTATTCTATAGTTGAGGAACCCTGAGATGCAGAGGTTAAAATGCTGACTTAAGTTCACAAAGGTATTAAGTGGATGAGCCAGAATTTGAACCCAAACCCCTCTGATTCTAAGTGCTGTATTCTTTCTACAATGTCCCATGTCGATGTTAAGAAGCCTCAGAACTAGAACGAGGCCTGTGATATTTATTTATTCCTTTTTGGGGTCCAGACCAGAGAAAATTCCCTCCATTGATACATCTGTAACTTATCAGCTTAGAGAAGTGCCTAGAGTACTAAGAGTTTGAGTGATCTCCCTAAATTCCTAAGCTAGCATTTGTCAGAGGCAGGATTTGAACCCAGGTCTTTCTGACTGCAAAGCCAGACCTCAACGCATTATGTCATGACGCTCCTCTGCAATGGTCTTTCCATTAGACCTGAAAATTCATTTGGTTATGAAGCTCAGTCAATCGTTCTCCTTCCTCCATTACCTGCATATTAAGCAGAAACTCCCTCAGGACAATGAGAAAGTTCCTATAGAAAGGTGGCTGCTGCACCAGAAGTTTCCCTCCTCCCTGGTCTCCCCAGTCTAATTCCATTTCTTTTGTACATCATCTTAAAGGATCATTTTTTTCTTTCTCTTTTGGAACAAGAAAAGGTTGAGTTTTCTGAAATCAGACAATGTGGGAAGGAGGAGGTGAAGAAGGGAGCTCTCTAAGGAAAATTACCACAAGAACAAAAGCTTGTCCAAATTATGCAATAAGCTCTCATCATGCTACAAAATTGTTCTTTAGCTGGGGGTGTCATGATGGAAGATGGAAGAATTTTAAATAGTTCTTTTCTCGATGGGGATTCACGAACCAAATGAGTGTGTATGCATATGCAGGCAAGAAATGAAGCTTAAAACATCTTCTCAGAATTCTTTGGCTCTGGAAAGAAACCAAGGGAGAAAAGACCCTCAAAGTACATGCTGCGTGTATCAGCTTTGGCATTTATAGTGGGATAGTTGAGAAGTATATGTCTAACCTCAAAAGGACTCAAGATAGTAGAAGAGAAAACACAGTGGACTGAGGCCAAGAAATAATGGTTCTGGTTTTGTCTTGGTTACTAGTGAGCTATGAGACCTTAGACAAAGCATTTAATTTCCCTTAGGTTCAGTGTTTTCATCAATAAAATGAGATAGTGAACTAGATCAGGGGTTCCCAACCTTTTTCCATTTTCAGACTCACTTGGTTTTTGGTAAACCTTCCCATAATTCCTATTTGATACAAAAGTAAATACATTCTAGTATTTACCATGCATATGCACCTAAGAAGTAAAATTAAGAGATTTCAGCAGGACAATGGAGAGAGGCAGCATGGCATAGTGGACTGGGGGCTGGCCTCAAAGCCAGGAAGAGCTGGGTTCAGGTGTCACCTCTGACATATGCTATCTGTGGAACCTGGGCAAATCACTTAACCCTTCAATGTTGTAGTCAGTCAATGAGCATTTATGAAGCACTTTCTATTCCCAAGATATTGTATTAAACTCTGGGGATACAAAGAAAAATAACCTTCTAAGACTAGAAACTGCAGAGAAGGTATGGACCTGCATTGGTGAAGGGAGATCCCTCACCTTGGAATTCCATATATCACAAGTCTCAAACATTTTGGTCTCAGAGCCTCGTTACACTAAAAAAATTACTGCAGAAGACTTCAAAGAGCTTTTGTTTGTTGGATTATGTCTGTCAATATTTACCATATTAAAAGTTAAAATTTCTTTGTATTAATATTAAAAATAATTTTGGTCTCACAGACCCCTGGAAGAGTCTCAGGGAGTTCCTAGAGCACATGTTCTAGAGCACATGTTGAGCATTGTTGCTCTACACAATTGAAATCACAAGAAAAGTACTCTAACTCCCTAAGAAAGATACATACATGGTTCATATATGTATATACACACGTGTGTACATACGTGTTTGGGTGTGTGCATACACATATACATATATTGGATAGACAGATAGATAGATAGATAGATAGATAGATAGATAGATAGATAGATAGA
>NW_027186492.1:423483-458356 GCF_028583685.1 Petaurus breviceps papuanus | reverse complement strand
AGATAGATAGATAGATAGATAGATAGATAGATAGATAGATAGATAGATAGTCAGATAGTCAGATAATCCCTAGAATAATAGGGTTATTTGCCAAATATTACCCATATTCCTCAGAGGTACATGTATATCAGGTCCTTGGGCTAGATCATGCCAGCCAATCATGTGCTCTGACCCACATGTGCTGGAACCAGCTGTGACCCACTTGCAAGAACTGATTGTTCCATTTTCACTGTGAGTGTTTACACTGGAAATTAACAAATGCTATAAGTCAGGGCTTGATTTGTTGTCAACAATATTGATTTATTGTTTTACTGATGATCTAGACTTAAGAAAGTGATGGAGAAAATGTTAATTATGCCAATTAAAGTGTGTCATGTCTTTTCAGAGTCAATTATTTAACATTTACCAGTCTTTTTTTAAAGTTGTATCTGACTCTTTGTGATTCCATTTGGAATTTTCTTGGCAAAGATATTGCAACGGTTGACATTTCATTCTCCAGCTCATTTTAGAGATGAGAGAACTGAGGCAAACAGGGTTAAGTCACTTGCCCAAGGTCACACAGCTAGCAAGTGTTTGAGACTAGATTTGAACTCAGGTCTTCCTGACGTGAGGCCTGGCGTTCTGTCTGCTGTGCCACCAAACTGTCCCATCATACCTTTTCAGAAGACCCTCAGTTCCAGTGTTGTATAATCCTACTGATTAATAGAGATGTATTTGTTCTGAAAGAGTCAACTTCTTCCTACCAAATTCATGAATCCTTTCTACAACTTCCCCAACAAATGGGGAGGAAAAACAGGGAAAAGAACACTAGACTTGGAGTTATAAGATCCTTATTCAGGTCTATCTTTTGCCATTTATTAACTATGAAGCTTCAGGAAAATCATTTTGCTTCTCTGGGCCTCAGTTTCCTCATCATGAGAGAGTTGGATTCTGTAAGTTTGTTCCTTCAGGTTTCGCAAAAAATTCCTTTTCAGCTGGAAGATAAAGAAGTAGCAGAGAAATAAACATCTGATTTTCTTTCATGCAGAGAATGGGGAAGAGTCAATCCCCAGAGAGCTCAAGTTGTGAGAAAGCAAACCTTTTGACAGTAACTGAGTAGCTGAAATCATCTAATTGATCAAATATTTAAACCAGCATCTACCTTTTAAGGAAGCAGTACACTGGACACTGAAAGGGACAAAAATTAATAAAATACTTTCTTATCACTGAAAGGTGGAGGGAGAAATCACATACAGGAAGGCAATCATATGGATGTGTGCCCCAGTGGTATAGCTTTGAGATTCCAGGGATAACACCATGTGGAAGGGAGAAATCAGAAGGGTTCTTATCCAGAAAAAAAAAATCCTGATAGGATTAGTTTGGTTTTTGTGTAAGGCATTTCATAAGCTTCCACTCTAAAATTCCTAGCTTTCCCCATTTAGATATGCTGGTTGGTGATATCAAGAAACACATGACAAATCCAAATTTCCGTTCCTACAGGTAGGCATAGATAACACATTCTTCTATACCTCTGGCCATTTCTATATTTCTACCCTTCCAATTTTCTGATTCATTTAATTGTATCTCTTCTTATGATGCCTCATCTCCACATGGAATTGACCTTGAATTCTCAAAAACTGCACTACTAGAACACAAAGCCAAGTGAATGCCTGCTTGTATTTCTATTTTCTTTCCTTCTTTTTTTTTTTTCTTTTTGGAGGGAGGAAGGCAGGGCGATTGGGGTTAAGTGACTTGCCCAAGGTCACACAGCTAGTAAGTGTTAAGTGTCTGAGGTCAAATTTGAACTCAGATCCTCCTGACTCCAGGGCCAGTGCTCTATTCACTATGCTACTTAGCCACCCCTATATTTCTATTTTCTTAAGATAAACCAACCTAAGTACAAAGAAACTAATCAACAGAGAGTGGGTCATTAGATGAAGGAATTTGCTTTGACCATACATGAAAAACCCCAGGAACTCATAAAGATTTTAAAAAATGGAAGGTTTATGATCTTCATAGGTGGAAAAAATACTCTTAAGAAGGAAATTATAGGTAGCACCTTCTTAGATACTCCCAGGATCAGAATTGTTTGCTGTCATTGTTGTTGTTTTTCAGTCCTGTCTGACTCTTTGTGACCCCATTTGGGGTTTTCTTGGCAGAAATACTGGAGTAATTTGCCATTTGCTTTTCCAGCCCATTTTATAGATGAAACCATGGTCAACAGGGTTAAATGACTTGCCCAGGGTCACATAGCTACTAAGTGTCTGAGGCTAAATTTAAACTGAGGAAGATGAGTCTTTCTTAATCCAGACCTGGCACTGCCACCTAGCTGCCCTCAGTATGGTTATTTGAGTGTAGCTAATATTTTGCCCATGGTCTGAGTCCCCATCTAGTGTAATACTCTATTGCCAAATTATGTCAGAGACACATAAATTCAATATCAAAAGCATTTAATTAAGGTGTGAAGCAATATAAATAACCAGAAAGAGTATCAATACATTCTGGGCACCTGGACACAAAGAAGTCCAATGCCCTAGACTTCCAATTGAGTTATAATCTAATCAACTGTCAATCCCTCTAATCCTCTGGCATAGAAAAGGCGCACAACTGTTTTGCCGTCTTCCTCTTGGATGATCACCAAACTGCAGGATCACAGGATACATAGATGTAGAGTTAGAAGGAACCCCAAAGGGCATCAAGTCCAACTGTTCCATTTTATAGATGAGGAAAGTCAGGCACCAAGTGGTTCAATGACTTACTTCTCTGTCGCACCATTATGAGAAGACAAAGGTAGGATTCTAGCTGATTAGACAGCTGATTCTAAGCCCAGAACTTTTTCCACTATACCACATTGGTTCTCTGTTACTCTCCTAGGACAAGCCCAGAAAATATTGCCCGAAGGCATGCCGACAAATGTGGCAACCTTCCCCCTCGGCTCTGGAATCATAGGGGTCTAGCCACAACACTACACAGCTAGGATGCCAGACATGGTCTCTTTCTATCATCCTCACTAACCATAGCCCCATTGTGTGTTTCTCCTGTCTGTTTATCCCATGACCCTCATACAAAACACACATCCCCAGAAGTAGGGGATTAAGTTCTATAGTTACGTTATTGCTTATGGATTCTTGAAGTGTTGAAATATTCAATTATATCTTTCTAAAAGGGTCCTTCTTTAAGAACTTCTTTAGGGCCCTGTCTGTTTATTTAACATTGATTCTGGGTATGGGGTGTATGTGTGTGTGTGAGAAGGAGAGAGTATACAGGAAAGAGAGAAAGAGAATGGAGAGAGGACAGAGGAGAAAGAGAGGGAAGGAAGGAAGGAAGGAAGGAAGGAAGGAAGGAAGGAAGGAAGGAAGGAAGGAAGGAAGGAAGGAAGGAAGGAAGGAAGGAAAGAAGGAAGGAAGGGAGGGAGGGAGGGAGGAAGGGAGGAGGGGAAGGGGAAGAGGGAAGGAGGGAAGAAGGGAGGAAGGAAGGGAGTAGGGAAGGAAAGAAAGAGGGAAGGAAGAAAGGAGGAGAAAAAAAAGAAAGAGGAGAAAGAAAAATAGAGAAAATGGAGAGATAGAATGAGTATATCTCTCTGTGTGTGCAAACTCACAAATACAAGAATATCTTAGTCTGCTGTATCATGGCTACCTGCATTTCATGTAAAATCCCACAATTCATAGTATAAATCAAAGATGTATTCAGGTACAAGCTATTTAATTTAATTAAATTTTATTAAAATCAGCAAACATTTATTAAGTACCATGTTCAGAACACTCTGATAGCTACCGAGAAAAATACAAAGTTTACATGAAACACAGTCCTTACCTCCATTGAACTGATATTCTAATATGAAGATAAGACACAAGGGAAAAGATCACATGTAATATCACATTCTGAGTATATTAGATAGGTTCAAAATAAAGTGCTGGTCTTGTGTGCATGTTGAAAGACACAGAGATGGGGAGGAGAATAGTTCAGTTTGGGTTGATCTACTAAAATCAGGCAAGGACAGTATCTTAGCTGAATATTGTGTCTCCCCCAGCTTTTAGAATAATTCCTAACACAAAGAAAGTGTTTAAAGGATGGGATGAGATAAGATGAGATAGGATGAGATGGAATGGGATGGGATGGGATTGAAGTATAAAGGAGGAGAGAGGAAGGGAGGGGATGGATTAAGTGGGAGGGGAGAAATGGATAGGGGAGGGATGGGAGAAGAAAAGATGAGAAAGGATAGGAAGGGGTGGCTTAAAATGGGGTGAGATGGGATGAGATGAGATTAGAGGAGAAGAGATTGAAAAGGATAGAAGGGAAAGAGGTGGGATGGAATGGAATGGGACAGGAGGGGATGAGATAGGAGGAGATGGGATAGGAGGCATAGGATAGGATGGGATGGGAAGAGTACGAAAAGAAAGGAGGGGATGGGATTAAATGGATGGGACAGGATGAAATTCAGGTGGCTGGAACCAAAAATGTATGAATTCATGTAGGATCTAAAACCCAGCTCAAAAAGTACTTGCCCACTCTGTCCCAATTGTCCATGCATATGACAATTGGGGAAAGTATGGGGTTGAGAGGCGAGAACAGAAAGGCAAGAAAACAGAAGTATGAATGTTGATTCAGAGCTGCCATCCTTGGTGAGATGAGTCTACCTAGCAGGCCAGAAGATCCCAAAATCTCATTGACAGAATCTCCATAGGTAAAACTATCTCTGCCTCTCAGAGAGGTTATACATATAAAGTGCTCTGCAAACCTTAAAGTGCTATATAAATGCTGTCTGACTTAGAAGTTATCTATCACCTTTTATGACTGTTATTGTCCCTATTTTATAAATGAGGAACCTGAGACCTGGGGAGACGAAGTCATTTGGTCATGGCCCCATAGCTAGTAAGTGTGAGGAAGAATGCTAAGTAGCAGCTTCTCTGTCAGATGGTATTAATAAGCATTTGGAGCTTGGATACAAGCATACTAAATAAGCAAGTAAAAAGAAAGGAAGGAAGGAAATAAGCATTTATATAGTCCAAATTATGTGCCAACAATTGTGTTAAGCACATTATAGATATTACCTCATTTGATCCTCACAACTAACCTGGCATTAGGTACAATTATTATTCCCATTTTACAGTTAAGGAAACTGAGGCAAACAGAAGTTAAGTGATATGTCCAGAGTCACATAGTTTCAAGCACTTGAAACCAGATTTGAACTTAGATCCTTCTGACCCCAGTCCCAGTACTCTATCCACCATGCTACACTACCTGGCATAGGATGAAATGAGTTCTAAAGTGTAGCACCTCTAGTCCCAGCATGTGTACGTATACAATATCCATCATATCTGTGTAGGGCATTCACAGATTCTTTTTGCTGGCTTACAGACTGTGTAGAAGTTTGGCAGAACTTCAGTTCTGTGGTGACCCATAGCTGAAAGGATTCAGCCTTTTAATGTCACGTGAAGAACCCTGAATGAAACTTAATCTTCCCCTCTCCCCAAGACAGAAACAAGAGGGTGGGAAGTTAAACAGAGAAATAGTTGCTAGCTGGTTCCCTTTTGACTACAGTTCTCCAAATGACAAGATGTGATACAAGTGTGGGTTGGAGGAGGATTTTTCACTTTTTGGCTCATGTTCTCGATGTGGATCATGAACTCATGTAGTAGAATTGAAGAAGACACAGCCCCCAACATTTATTATAGTTATGTTACTCTGGGCAAATCACTTAACCTCTATTTGCCTCCATTTCCTCTGGTATAAAATGGGGATAACAATAGTGCTATTTCCCAGGATTATTTTGAATATCAAATAAGATTGTTGCTATGGTTCATCGTGTCTGACTCTTTATTACCCCATGGACCATAACAAACCAATACTGTTCGTGGGGTTTTCTTGATGAAGAAACTAGAGTGGTTCTCTCATGGATTAAGGTAAATAGAGGTTAAGTGACTTGCTCAGAGTCACACAGCTAGGAAGTATCTGAGACCAGATTTGAACTCAGGTATTCTTGACTCTAGGCCACTGAGCAATCAAGTGAGATAATATATGTAAAATGCTTAGCACAGTTCCTGGCGCATAGTAGGTGCCGTATAAATATTGGTTTGGGTTTTATTATTGTTATACTATGCAGGTTTGTACCTCAGATGCCTGGTTGCCTTTATCTCTTTTATGTTTCCTTTCCTTTAGTAGATGACCTTGTGAGTTTTCAAAGGGCTGGAGGTTTTTGAGTGGTAGAAGTCATGTCTGGCAGAGTGGTTAGAGTTACCACAATGGCAGGAACAGTCTGGCAGTGAGGAAAATATCTGCACCAGGGACAGCAGTTACCACCCAGTAGGGACCAAATTTGGCCAGATTCCTTGGCAGGCTCGTACAGACACTGCCAGAAGAAGGGAAATGTAAAATGGCTAATTAGAGCTTCACCAAAATTATTTTATGGCCACATAAGGTTAACTACCAGCCACCTAGCAGACTGTACCAATAATCCTAAGTTAAATTGCTGAAATCTGTTGTAATCATTCTATTTATGCTTACTATGATTCTCCTAAGATTATCATTACTTGTAATAAACAGCCTGTCCTATACTTAATGCTTATCTTGCATGGGATATCACTTGTACTTTACCTTCTGGGAAGATCTAGGCAAAAGCCACAATTTTCATTATAATTAGCATCATCCTGGGATGGAGGGGTTGGGGTTAATTAGCAAATCAATGAGTATGAGAATTGAGAGCCTTCTCCCCCCAGTTAGAGGTCGGGTTTCCCCAGAGATGAACCAGGGTAATCTGTGAAGGGTGGCAACACGTCAGAAATTGGTGTGGGTCACTGGTATCTGTGTCCTCAGTCAAGTAAGTAGTACCCCATGGAAGATAAGTAGATAGATAGACAGACAAGGGGGGAGAGAAAGAGAGAGAGAGAGAGAGAGAGAGAGAGAGAGAGAGAGAGAGAGAGAGAGAGAGAGATGTCTCAGGACTTTGAGGAAAAGAAATGATATTTATAGAGCCATCCTCTATAAAGAAAGGCATCTTATAATGTCTTACTTTCATAACAGATTCAATGCATATTTCATATTTTTATGCATTTTTAAACTTTTTTTTACCATATATTACCTCATTTGATCCTCAAAAGAATAATGAGATTGACAAGACAGTTTGCCTATGAGCAAGTCCCAGAGGAGTTAAATGGTTTCCCCTAGGTTTCAAAGTGAGAAAGATTCTGTTAGAACCAAGGTCTCTGAGATCAGGACTCCTTCCTTCATGTCACTTTGATAAATAAGATTAACAGATAGTGCCCATTATTTTACCTACTATGTGTGGTGGTGTAGAAAGAGCACCAGAAGACAGAAAGAAGACCACTTTCCAGGTATGTAAGAGTAAGGATCCTTCTCAATTATGAGTTGGACTAGATGACCTCCGGGTCCTTTCCAACTCTCAAATTCTATGATTCTGTGACATAGGTTGAAACTCCAGTTTAGCTTTAAAAGTCGTATATAACTTCACCCCAAACTATCTTTCCAGCCTCTTTGGATATTACTCACCCTCTCAAACTCTGCCATCCAAACTTGGCTTCTTTCTGTTCCTTACACATTACATTCCATCTCCCATCTCCTTGCCTTTGCAGATGGTTATACCGCATTCCTGGAATGCACTCCGTCTTCAACTAGAGAGTCCTTCTCAATGCAGCTCAAATACCTTTTCTGCATGAAGCTCTTTCTGATTCCCCAAATGTTAGTATGCTCCATCCTAAATTACCTTGTATTTAACTACTTGGTTGTACTATGATTGTATTTATCACTTGATATTTATGCCATAAATACATATATATGTTAATATATGTATTTCAAGTGTCCCTCATTAGAACATATTCTTGCAAGTTAGAAATTACTTCATTCTTTGTACTTGTATCCCCAGCACCTAGAACAGTGCTAGACACAGAGTGGCACTTAATAAATACTAATTGATTGCTTTATTGGGTTCCAGTCCTCGCTCCAACATTTGCTACCTATATGGCCACAGTCAAGTCACTTTATTTCCTCAGTGGGGATAATTTTTGCAATACAGAACAATTCTCAAGTTAGTTTTGAGGATCAAATAGTGTAATGTTTATAAAGCACTTTTTAACTTTATAGTACCTTGTTAATATGAGCCACTAGGATGCTACCTGATAGGAAATCAGGTAAACTTCTGTCTACACTTAGAATCTTAGCTCCAGATGCAAAAGAAACCTCAAAGACTACGTTTTCTTTTATATATATATAAAGGCTGATATTTTGTTTTGTTTTGTTGCTTTTTGGAGGGTGGAAGGCAGGACAATTGGGGTTAATTTGCCCAAGGTTACAAAGCTAGTAAGTGTTAAGTGTCTGAGGTCAAATTTGAACTCAGGTCCTCCTGACTCCAGGGCCAGTGCTCTATTCACTGTGCCACCTAGGCCCCCCAAAGACTATATTTTCTAACCCCTCTCTTTTACAGATGTAGCACCTGAGTTCCAGGTAGATTAAATGCCTTGCCTAAAACAACTGATATCTAGTTACGTAGGGTATTTGAACCTAGATCCTGACTCCAGAGTCAGTAACTCCTTGTACTGTGCATTGCTAAGTGAGAATATTTGTAATGGTCTTAATTCTAGAATCAAGGGGAAAAAAATGTTTCTTGCAAATTAACTAATAGGAAAGTGCTATTTCTAAATTGCTATCTTAGGGGAATAATTAAATCAACCCACAATTTCCCAGATTTTTTTGTCAGCTTTATCAGGTGAGACATTCTGTACTTTAGAGGTATGTTAGGTGGGGAAAGTGGGGGGAGGGGGAGAAAAACAGTGAAACTGACAATGTACCAGAATAGAAAGTTCTAATTAGAAGCTACAAAGTGAGAAGGTTGCACTGGCTTTTGAGGAGGAGTAACCTGCTTTGGAAGAAGTGAGTGGGAAAAGTTCAGAAACAAGATTTCAGGTATGCATACAAAGGATAGGGGTGAGGGGCAAGGAGGATGTTCCTACTTTCCATTTAATATCCAGAGAGTACCTGTATGTATATCATAGAAATGTATTCCACACGAATATTCATCAGATGCTGTTTAACCCTAAGCACACACAAATGTATGAGCAAGGCACTCTTTGTAGCATAATGGAAGATCAGAAATTCAGGCAATTAATAAATATACATATATATGGGGGGTTAGGGAGCATGATGCCCTCGCAATCTGGAAAATCACATAAAAGTTTTTAGTCCTCCCTTTTACAAGGCAAGAAATCTGAATTATTATAGTATTAAAAGGAAAATATGTTGATATTATACAATACTATATATACATATATTTTATGCATTTCTGAGTTTCTAAACTTTTTCCATGCCATCTGCTAGTCTTCAAGTGTTGTCTGCAGTTTCCATAAAACTACTCAAAAATTCCCATTTAATTTCTTATGCTGACCCACAATATATTGAAATCATAATGATGAAAGACCCAATGTGGAAGGGATAATTGTATATCTATATATGTATTGTGTATATCTAATATGTATGTGTGTATATGTATATACACATCATATATGTACATACATATATATACATATGTATGTATAATACAATTGTGCCCAGTACCAGGCTAAGTACACAAGAAATGGGAGAATAATAACATGTAGATAGCACTTACGTATCCCAAGTACTATGCTAAACACAAACAGTTACTATCTCAACACTCATTTTTGTAAGATATTGAGTTCCAAATTTTTCTACTTCCCTCCCCTCTCCCCAAGACATCTGATATAGGACAACATTAGTTATGCTGTGAAAGAAGAATCAGAATAAAAGGGGGAAATCATGAGAAAAAAAAACAAAACACAGACAAAAAAATGAAAATAGCATGCTTTGATTTGCATTCCAACTCCATAGTTCTTTCTCTGAATGTGGATAGCATTTTCCATCATGATGTCTTGAATCATTGTGTATTGCTGAGAAGATCTAAGTCTATCATCATTGATCATCACACAAAGTTGCTATTGCCTACAATGTTCTCCTGGTTCTGCTCACTTCACTCAGCATCAGTTCATATATCCAGGTTTTTCTGAAGTCTGCCTGCTCATCACTTCTTATAGCACAATAGTATTCCATTACATTCATATACCACAACTTGTTCAGTCATTCCCCAATTAATGGGCATCCCCTCAATTTCCAATTCTTGGTTACCACAAAAAGAGCTGCTCTAAATATTTTTGTACATGAGGGTCCTTTTTGCATTTTTATGATCTCTTTGAAATACAGACCAAGTAGTGGTATTGCTGGATAAAATGGCATACACGGTTTTATAGCCCTTTGGGCATAATTCCATATTGCTCTCCAGATTGCTGGGTCTCAAATCATTCTCTCATTTGATTCTTACAACATTCCTGGGAGGTGGGTTCTTTTATGGGTGGAAGTTGCAGAAATGGAGATACTGACTCAGTATAAGGAAAAGTTCCTAGCAATGAGTGCCATCCAGCAACAGAATAAGCTGTCTCTCATGGGAAGTCAAGTGGAGAGATCTCAATCATTGGTAAAGAGAACTGGATTCCATGCCATGTGAAACTAGTTGAAGCACTCAGCATAATTAATATAGTAATTGATGCTATAACTATAGCATCAAACCACTATTACCACCTTGACCACAACTCACCTGAGGACCTGGAAGGAGAAAGCCTAGGACCCTAGCCTAGCATCTTGGGCGTAGTAGTTGTCCCCAAACCACTAACCCTGCTTCCAGCCTAGCCTCCACAGCTTTCATCCCAGGAAGCAATTCCTGTGGAGAAGGGGCCAGCCATCTGCCAACCAACTTCCACAGATGGGGCAAGCCGGATAGCCTAGTTAAAGCATCAAGGCACCTTGAGGGAGAATACTGGAGGTAGAATGTGTCAGGTAAGTAAAACCACAACCACCACCATCATGACACCCTACCTGTCTTACTCTAGTGAAGACAGCCTCGGACCCTAAACTCAAGAATTTGGGGAATATCATGGTGAAGGGATAGATAGATAGATAGATAGATAGATAGATAGATAGATAGATAGATAGATAGATAGATAGATAGATAGATATAGATATAGATATAGATATATAGTACCCTACAATTTAGTGCTCTACAAGTCTGCCAAGAACAGTTTTATTTAGTTTAACATAAATCTATATCCAAGTGATTTCTAGGTGAGAGATATGTCCAAACTGGCATGATTCCCATTCTCTTCCAGCATGACTCTCTGCCCTAAAACAATTTTAAGAAACAATCATAGGAATCCCCTCAAAAAAGAAAATCAAGATATAGAACAATACATTTCTGGGTTAACATTTAGAATTGTTGAGTTACCAAGTAGCCTTGTCTATTCCCCAGATTCCTAGAGTTAAACAAAGGGACATCCTCTCTTCCATAAATATCTTTATCCTTTTTTTGAATGGAGAAGACTAGGTCTTAGAGCCAATCACTTTGGGTGGGGAGATAATCACATAAAGAAAAAAAGGGTCACCTGTCTTAAGCTATTACCTTTAATACATTATCCTTCTGTGTGAAGAAAGGCATCTTATTTTAATGTTTTGCTTTCTTAATGGTAGATTCAATGTAAGCCTTTTTTTTTGTCTTCTCATCTTTCACCTTCCAAAGGTGGTTTTCTAAAGATTTCGGAAAGGTCACTTGAAGAAAATATTATTTCTTAATATTTTCCATTTTATCAAATTTGGAAATTATTATAAAAATTATCAGAATGGTATAAATATGCTTCCACAAGCAGTATCTCCAAGACCATCCATCCTGTTTATAGCTTAGGCCCTAGGAGGAGAAATCACTATTGAGGAAGGGCCAACCTTCTTCTCCCACAAGCAATACCACATGCCAGCAACAAGAAGATGAACCCAAGAGCCCCATGGGTGACAGCAGTCCAGAAACCAATAGGCATGCTTCCAGCCAGATCTTTGCAGCTGTCATCTTGGGAAGCAACCTTCATGGAAATGGAACCTGGCAGCTGCTAGTGTGGGTGCTATGGCCAGGGCAACTAAAGACCCAGAAAAGAAAATCATTGCTACCCAAGTCCTTGGCACTTTGAGATGGTTCAACCTCAAAAATAAATATGATTTTGTCAGTGGAGCTGACATTAAAAATTATACATAATCCCCTTCTTTGCCATGACACTTCTCCACCACACTCTCCTATATGTATTTCTCCCATTTGAATGTGAACTCCCTATAAAAACCTTCAGATAATGAAAGCTCTTTAACAGTCTTACATGTCTATCTCCATCATTTAGCACAGTGTACAGCACACTGCATCCTAGTCTCACTGATCTCTGTCTTGTCACTGCACCCAGATGGCTCCAAAGGAGAGAGTGAGTCTGGTGACTTTGTACAGCCCTGCCTCTCTTAAGTCCAACTCACTTGCATGTCATGGCATCACTTCCCTGATGTCGTGGCCCTCTTCGAGAATGGGCAAACAACAACAGTGAATAGCACACAGCAAATGATTAATAAATACTTTCATTCTTTCAAGTATTCAAAGGGTTGTCAGACACAAGGGTGTGGTTAACCAGCTCTTCTTGGGCCCAGGGACAATGCAATGAAGTGGCAGAGAGACTAATTTTGGATTTACATCAGGAAAAACTTCCTAATAATTAGAGCTATCCAAAAGTGGGAAGAAACAGGCTCATTCCAGAGGCCATGGGAATTCTCACTTTAGGACAGGGCCTCCAGATCACAGGTTCCCCACCCCTGCTTTAGGAGATGTGGAACAGGGGATTCCTTATAAGAATCTCCCCATATCAGAATAGTGAGCTTCTTGAGAGCAGGCGACTCTTTACTTTTCAATTTGTATACCCAGTGCTTAGTATAGTGTTTTAAACATAATTAGCATTTTAAAGGACAGCTAGGTGGCACAGTTGATAGAGTATTGGGATTGGAGTCCAGAAGATTCATCTTCCAGAGTTCAAACCTGACCTCAGACACTTACTGTGTGACCCTGGGCAAGTCACCTAACCCTGTTTGCTTCAGTTTCCTTATCTGTAAAATGAGCCAGAGGAGGAAATAGCAAACCATTCCAGTATCTTAGCCAAGAAAATTCCAAACGAGGTCATGAAGAATCAGACACAACTGAACATATACGCATACAGCATTTTAAAAAGTCTTTTTCATTTACTCATGCTATGAGGCTGTACCAGATGGCCCTGAAGTTCCTTCCAACCTTGAAATTCTGTGACAGGAAGATGATTTGGTAAGGCAAATGTAGTAATAATAACAATGACAATAACTTGTCGCTCAGTCACTCTTCATGACTGGATAGAGTCATGATACTGGATATCATGATACATGATACTGCAAGATACTGGAGTGGCTTGCCATTTCCTTCTCCAGATGAGGAAACTGAGACAAACAGGGTTAAGTGACTTGCCCAAGGTCAAACTGCTTGTAAGTATCTGAGGCTATATTTGAACATAGGCCTTCCTGACACCAGGCCTGAAACTCTATCCACTGTACCACCTAGATGCCTGATGATAATAACTAGCATTTTTATATCACTTTAAGGTTTCCAAACACTCGTTTTTTGTCTTCACAACAACCCTGGCAGGTAGGTACTATTATAATCACATTTTATATTTTCTTCTCCATTTTACACATGAGGAAACTGAGGCAAACAGGGTTAAGAGACTTGCTCAGGTTCACATAGCCAGAAAGTATCTGAGGCCATATCTGAATTCACACATTCCTGACTCCAAGCCTGGTGCTCTATCCATTTTGAACTAACAGCCCTCTCTCACTTATATTCTACTCATCCGCAAGACATGTCATTATCTCCCTTCAAGAACTAAGGACAAACCACAACAGAACCACAGTTGCCCCACAATCGGATATGTATTAGTTCAAATCTCATTTATGACATTCACTTTTTAAGCATGAGCAAATCATCTGAACTCTGAGCCTCAGTTTCTAGTTTCTTCATCTGTAAGATGAGGATTATAATATATATGGTACATACTCATGAAGTTATCATGAAATTCAATGAAATACTGTATATGTTGCACTCCCCTCTAGGGCCTCTTTCCCAATTCTCATTAATTATCTTGTCATCAGAAAAGAACTGACTTTTACTATCATGTTTCTAAGAGTAATCTTGAAGAGTTGAGTTTCTAAAACTGTTCCTCAAGAGCCCCCACCAGTGTGCTTACTACTAAAAATCAATTGAACTTAGTTTTACAGAGGTATTTATTAAAATGGTATGGCAAATACTGTACAATAGTTACAGAAACATTTTCTCTAAAAGTCTGAGCATATCCTCTGACTAAAATAATAACAATAATGATGATGACAATGATGATGATGATGATGATGATGATGATGATGATGATGATGATAATGATGATACAAGGTACATGAGGAGAATGGGCACAAATTTAAACCGCAAATGCATAGAAAAGATATGTAGCAAAGGTATAACTCACAACTCCTTATTACTGGAAGTTTGTTTCATTTTGTTTTGTCTTCAGGTCTATAAGGTCCTCATGAAGCTCCCCTTCCGTGGAGCTCTCTGCTGGACCCAGCAGATTGGTGCCTTTATAGAGTGCAGAACTGCACAGATAACCATCACTCTAGGCAAGATGTGTCACCTCCTACTGGTCAGATCTTTTGGATGATAAGGTCAGTGGGGGAGGGGAAATGAGGGAGATAGAAATTCTCTCCTATCCTCTTCCTTCCCCCATTCCCCAATAGAGCCTTTCAAAGGCTCTGCTCCAACTCTCAGACTGGAATTCTCTGAACTGGAATTCTTTAACCACTACATCAGTCCAATACTGGACTCACTTCTATTTTATATATAGGACTAAGAATGTTCTCTATTCCTTCAGTCAGTCGTGAAATGTTTCTTCTGTGGTACCATCTGTTTCATTTAATTGTCAAAACACTGTTATCATCTCCACCTAAGTTAGGGCTTCTTCAAACTTTGTAAGGCAGCTAGGTGGTATAGTGAATAGAGTCCCAGGCCTGGAGTCAGAAAGACTCATCTTCCTGAGTTCAAGTCCAACCTGAGACACTTAGTAACTACATGACTCTGGGCAAGTCACTTAACCCTGTTGGCCTCCGTTTCCTCATATGTAATATGAGAATAGAGAAAGAAATGGCAAACCACTCCAGTACCTTTACCAATAAAACTCCAAATTGGGGTCACAAAGAATCTTAAATGAGTCAACAATATTCACATTTTAGTTTGTACTTTTCCTTGACTGATTCAATGACAGTATCTAGACATTCTGTGGTTGCATTAATTGGGATGGAAATTTTTGATACTTGGAAACTGTAAAGCTCTTTAAGTGTCATTATTAGAGCAGCTATATGGCCCAATAGATAGAGTGCTGGATCTGGAGGTAAAAAGACCTGAGTTCAAATCTGGTTTCAGACACTTCCTAACTGTGACCCTGGGCAAGTCACTTAACCTTGTTTGCCTCAGTTTCCTCATCTGTAAAATGAACAGGAGAAGGGAATGGCAAACCACTCCAATATCTTTGCCAAGAAAACCCCAAATGACATCATGAAGAGTCAGACATGACTGAAACAACTCAAAAACAAGCGTCCTTATTTATGATTGTTATCATTATTGTCATGAGAGAGGTAGAATGGAATACTGTATGTAGAGGCAATCTTAGGAGCAGAATAACATGGGTTCAAGTGTGGTCTCTGACACTTATTGCCTATGTGACCCTAAGCAAAGCACTTATATTCTCAGTGCTCTAGGCAGAGATCAAAATTTGCAGAAAAGGTATCAAACTGCACTCATAGAGGGAAAAAGTAAGAAAGGAAACAAGCATCTGTTAAGTGGTTACTGTGTGCCAGGCACTGTTTTAAGCAGTTTACAAATTTTATCTCATTTGATCCTCACAACAAGCCTGTGTGGTAAGTTCTATTACTGTTCCCATTTTATAATTGGGGAAACTGAGGCAAACAGAAGTTAAATGATTTGTCCAGGATCACACAGCTAGTCAGTATCTGAGGCTGGATTTGAACTCAGGTCTTCCTGACCTCACCTGAGTTTCCTCACCAGGGAGTTCCCTAAATTAATGAAATCACAGGTCCAGTTCCTACCCTCATCCTCTTGTGTTTAGTCATTTTTAGTCATATCTTACTCTTCATGACCCCATTTGGGTTTTCTTGAAAAAGGTACTGGAATGGTTTGCCATTCATTTCCTTCTCCATCTTAATTTACACATGAGGAAACTGAGACAAAGAGGGGTAAGTAACTTGCTCAGGGTCACACAACTGTTAAGTGTCTAAGGCCAGATTTGAACTCAGGTCCTTCTGACTCCAGACAGGCTGTTCTATTCAGAGAGCCACCTAGGTGCCCTTCCTTATCATTATGCTGCTTGAAATGAAGGACTCACTTCTACTTCTTAGAATTCCCAATTTCCTTCAAAACTCAACTCAAGATCTCCATAAGGTCCTTCCTTATCTCCACAGGTGATCTTGTCTTCTCCATCCCCACTAATCTTGTATTTATTTTATCTATTCTTGTATATGTTAGTTTTGTCTCCCTTTATAGAATGTGAGCTTCTTGAGGGCAGGGACAATTTCATTTTTGTTTCCCTACAGGCTTACACAGTGCCTAGGACATAGTTGGTATTTAACAAATGATTGTTGATTAATTTGTTGATTAATTAACTCCACTCTCCTACCCTCTGGATTTTTGAATCCTGGCTATCCTATAAACAATTTTCTACATCCAAGTTTTTCTAAAATGCTCTTGACCTTCAACATGACTGCCGTCCAGAAACCCCAGCCTCCCTTCCAGCCCTCCACAGTCATATCATGTGCCCTTTACAATCACCCATTCAGGGGTTAGCCAAATCCGTACATTTGCATGTAAAAATAATCACCCTTCTTCCCTATGAGGTCTCCATTATTTTCACTCAAATATTTGAAATATTAAAACCTCCACAGACAGACATGCTGGTGCAGATAAAAGGCTTGTCTCTGAATCTGAAATATTTGGATTCAAACCCTCCCTCTGACATGGACTAGATAGGGAACTCTGAGTTAGCTAAATGACACTGTGTATGGAGCACTGGGCCTAGAGTCAGGAAGACTTGAATTCAAACCCAGCCTCAGTCACCATGTGACCTTGAATAAATCATTTGAGCTCTTTTTTCCTCAGTTTCCTCAACTGTAAAATGGGGATGATAATAATAGCACCTACCTCACAAGGTTATTATATGGATCAAATGAGATAATATTTGTAAAGCATTTGGCATCATGCCTTGCACATAGTAGGTGACATAAATGCTTACTTCCTCTTCACCTTCCTATCTGAACAAGTACCCTCAGGCAACTCTCTTAAGATTATAAGTCACAGAACAGTTACACATCTGCATTCACAGGATCAAAATATTTAGAGTTAAAAGTGATCTTAACAGTCAGCTGGTCCAACCCCTTCATTTTACAAATAAGGAAACTGAGGCCAGAAAAGTTTAAGTGACCTACTCAAGATCACCCACATGGTAAATTACAGAATCAAAGTAGCTAGCATGATTAAGTAACATTACATGCACTTTAAAATAGATTTTGTTCTTTGGTCTATGGTAGGGGAAACTAGGTGGCACAGTGTATAGAGTGCTGGACCTGGACTCAGAAAGATTCATCTTTTTGAAATCAAATCTGGCCTTAGACTCCTTACTAGCTGTGTGACCTTGAGCAAGTCACTTAACCTTGTTTGCCTTGGGTTTCCTCATCTGTAAAAAGATCTGGAGAAGGAAATGGCAAACCACTCCAGTATCTTTGCCAAGAGAACCCCAAATAGGGGTCACAAAGAATTGGACATAACTGAAAACAAATGAACAACAACAGATACTGAAAGTGTAAGAAAATAGAAGCAGTTCAAAAAAATCCAGGTCCTTGGAACCTGGAACCTTCACATTCAGCATTCTTTTTTAACATCACCATGCTGCCTCTTTGATAGAGGGAATTTCCAAACAAAGAGTTTCCTACTCTGCTGAAATCATACATCAACCAAAACAAAAAAGACTACATATGTTTACATTTTAACATGGAAACCTTAGTTCCTATGTTCCCAATCTTTTTTTTTTGAAAGGGAACATGCTATCTGTCTTGTTCAGAAAGCATTAGGGTTTATCTATGGCCAAAGGGCTGTAAAACCATGGATACCTTTTGAATTAGCAATACCACTACTATGTATGTATCCCAAAAGACATAAAAAGAGAAAAAGGAAAAGGCTTATATGTACAAAAATATTTATAGCAGTCCTTTGCTGGGGGTAAAGAATTAGAAATTGAGGGAACGCCCATCAGTTGGGTATTCTATGTGATTATAATGAAATACTATTGTACTATAAGAAATAATGAGGAGGATACTCTCAGGAAAAACTTGCATGGGCTGATGCAAAGTGAAATGTACTGTGTACAAAGTAACAACAATATAGTAAGATGATTAGCTGTGAATGACTCCGCTATTCTCAGCAATATAGCAATCCAAGACCACTCTGAAGGACTTAGGATGAAAAATGCCATCCATCCCCAGAGAAAGAACTGATGGTGTCTGAATACAGATTGAAGCATATTTTTTACTTTCTTTATTTTTCTTGAGGTTTCTTTTGTCGATGTTTTCTTTCACAACGTGACTATTATGGAAATGTTTTGCATGACTACACATGTATAACCTATATAGAATTGTTTGCGTTCTCAACAGAGGGGTGGGGAAGGGAGAAAGGGAGAGAATTTGAAACTCAAAGTTTTAAAAACAAATGTTAAAAATTGGTTTTACATGTAACTGGGAAAAAAATAAAATATTAAATAATTATCAAAAGAAATTTTAAAAATAGAATTAGAGTTCATCTTTTGAGAATGGGTTTCTCCTCACATACTGTACAATCCAGTGACGCTGGCCTCCTTGCTGGTCCTTTCCCAGCTCCTGACTCTAGGCATTTTCACTTGCTCACCTCCATGCATGGAATTCTCTCTCTCCTCATCTGATCACCTGGCTTCCCAGGTTTCCTTCAAATCCCAGCTAAAATCTCACTGCTATAAGAGGTCTTTCTTGATCACCCTTAATTCTAATGTCTTCCCTCTGCTGGTTAGTTCCAGGCTTTCCTGTGTATACAATCTGTACATGCTTGTTTTGCATATTGTCTCCTCAGGCTGTGAATTCCTGGAGGACAGGGACTGTGCTGTGTTCGTTATTATTTCATCTATTTATTTATTCATTTAGTATTTATTTCTTTAACTATTCATTTATTTATGAACTTATGTTGCCTTTCTTCATATCTCAGCACTTAGCACAATGCTTGGAACATTGCTGTTCAGCTGTTTTCAGTTGTACAATCCTTTCGTGACCCCATTTGGGGTTTTCTTGGCAAAGCTGGAGTAGTTTGCCATTTCCTTCTCCATCTCATTTTACAGATGAGAAAACTGAGGTAAATAAGGTTAAGTGACATACCCAAACCACATAGCTATTAAATGTCTGAGGCCGGATTTGAACTCATCAAGATGAATCTTCCTGAATGCAGGCCCAGTGCTCTATCCACCTCGCCACCTAGCTTCTTGGAATATTACAGGTTCTTAATACATGCTTTTTAACTGACTGACTGAAAGCAAAAAAAAAAAGAGGAAAGCAGGGAATTAGGCTCCTGAGAAATTCAAAGGCATCAGTCTTGACTGTGCCCACACTGGTTTCAAGGCTCCTCCACCCCACCTCACCCCACCCCCACCTCCCTTTCCTGTTGAAAGTTTCAAGGTTCCCCTGCTGAAGCGTGCCAGCCAAACCTGCCAGGGACCTGCCCAGCAAGTCTTCTTCCCACTAATGGCAAAGTGGCAAGATCCTGCCAGCCAGGCATGCTTATTTTGCTCATTTTTCTGTTTGTTTTATTATTAAGAGCCCTCATTACACATCAATCAATCAATAAAGATTTATTAGGTGCCTATTATGTTCCAGGAACTCTGCTTGGCTCTGGGAATACAAAAAAGAGGCAAAAGACAGTGCCTGCCCTCAAGGGGTTTACAATTTAACTCTGGGGAAACAACATGTAGACAAATATACACAAAGCAAGCTCTATACAGGATAAATAGGAAATAATTAACAGGGAAAGGCACTGGAATTAAGGAGAGCTGTGGAAGGCTTCCTATAGAATGTGGGATTTTAGTTGGGACTTAAAGGAGATCAGAAATCGGAACAGAGGAGGGAAAGTGTTCCAAGTATGGGGGCACAATTCGGGAGAATGCCCAGAGCCAGGGATTCTCTGGTATAGAGATGTTCATCTCTCAGAATGCTGGAGTGCTAACACATCCTTAAAAGAAAAATAAAAAGGGGACTTCTCCCCCCTTTTCAAGCTGCTCCTGCTACACTCCTACTGACTGCAGGTTTGGGTTTTTGTTGGTTGGTTTTTTAAAAAAGAAACTGCAAAGATCAAACAATTCTTCCTATTGCTCAGACAATGTGCAGAAACACTCCCACCCTCAAATCTAACTTCCTGCCCCCAAAACCCAGGGCCTGCTTGCAGAGCCAATAGCTCTAGGCTTGGGGTTTGGGCAGCTATAGCACCTGGGGCTGCAAGAAAGTGGTTCCCTCATGAAAATGATAAAAGATCCAAACAGTGCTTTGCTCTTTCTTTTGAACACTGGTGATTCCCTGCTAATTCACATTCTGTTGAGTACATTTGAGTCAGATTCCTTCTAGAACTGAATACCTCAAAATAATTAAGACCAATGATTAAAGCAGACTGGTCTCCTTACCCCCAGGTCATTCCAAATACTAATGGAACAAGATGGCTAGGGTGGATAAATAGATACAGCACACTTATTGCTTAGTAAGCTCAGGGCTTATAGGTGGTGCTGTGGATAAAACACTGGGCTTTGAATCAGGAAGACTCATGAATTCAAATGGCCTCAGATACTTACTAACTGTGAGACCCTGGATAAGTTATTTAACCTGTTGCCTCAGTTTCCTCAACTGCAACATGAACCAGAGAAAGAAATGGCAAACCATTCCAGGATGTTTGCCAAGAAAACTACAAATAACATCATGATGAGTCAGACATGACTGAAAAAAAAAAACCCAACTGAAATAATACTCCAAGCAAATGCAAGTATAATCTTAGGCAAGTCAAACTTCTTGGCTTTTGTTTCTTCATCTGTAAAATGGGGGGATTGGGACTTGATGGACCCTGAGCTCCTTTCCAGTTTTGATGCTTTGGGAAATCGGGAGCCAGATTTTGTCTAGTCATTCAGGAAACATTTCTAAAGCAGCTGGGCTCTAGGGAAAGGACCAGGGAGGAGTTTGCTTTGAAATGTGGATAGCTCCTCTACTCAAAGATCCCATTAACACCTTTAGGGTGTCTGGGGAAAAATAGTTGTGTGGTGAGAGAAAGAGCTAGGAGAAAGATAGAAATGCGTTGTTCACAGCTCCTTAGATGACACCCTGAATGCATCTTCCCACAGAGACATGTGGTGGTGGGCTGGTGTGTTAACACTATCACTATCATCAGGGGACTACTATACTTCAGGGATGTTCTGGTTTAAATAGAATTTTATGGGCTAGCCTGGGGAATCTAACAACCATTTCTCTAAAAGTGCATTCTAAGTTCCAAGCAATGAATTTACAGAGTGGATTTATCAAACACAATTCCCTTATAAATGGAAATTTCCTCTTTCACTTAGAGGAGAAAGTTATACCCTTCGTAGTCATTGCATTGGGTGTTATTTCAGTCATATCTGACTCTTTGTGACCCCATTTGGGGTTTTCTTAGCAAAGATACTGGAGTGGTTTGTCATTTCCTTCTCCAGCTCATTTTACAGATGAGGAAACTGAGGCACACAGGTCAAATGACTTGCTTAGGCTCACACAGCTAGTAAATATCTGAGGTCAGATTTGAACTCATGAAGATGAGTCTTCCTGACTCCTGGCCAGACACTTTATCCCAAGGTGGGGGAACCTGCAGCCTTGAGGCCACATGTGGCCCTCTAGGTCCTCAAGTGTGGTCCTTTGACTGAATCCAAACTTCACAGAACAAATTTCTGTAATAAAAGAATTTGTTCTATAAAACTTGGACTCAGTCAAAAGGCCCGAAGGAGGACCTTGAAGGCCACATGTGGCCTTGAAGCTACAGATTCCCCATCCCTGCCACTATGTTACCTAACCGGCAATTTGCATTGAGTACAGATACCATAAATCAATCAATCAGCAAGCATTTAAGAATCCCCTATATAATAGGTCGCAATCAAAGTCAAAAATGAAACAATTTCTGCCCTCAAGGAGCTTACATTCTATCAAAGGAGATAATGTGTACCTATATTACAGGTTTAACTGGGGTTTCACTTCAGAGAGCACAGGCAGATCTGCCTGCTTGCTTCTGGCCCACTATTCCTGCTGGCTCAGCACTAAAGGGGACTGGTTCTTGAATAGGACAAGGCAATCCTCTTACTGATTGATGATTAAGCATAAAGAATGGCTGACTCAATGGACCTTTAAAAAGGAATAATCCCACCTTCAGTGTCTCTGTTTCCATATTCAGATTATGTCATGACCATTCATGCTTATCTCTGCAAGGCACAGGACAGAGCTGCAGCTTTTCCTTCCGTCCTAACAGTATGGTGACTGGTAGCTATGTTGATTATGGACTGGAAAGGTACAATACCATTTAAGATGTTATTTTAATTAGTCCAGGATGCAGTGATGAGGACCCAAATTAGGGTAATCATTGTGTCAGTAAAGAGAAGGGGACATATAAGAGAGTTGTTGTGAAGGTAGAAATGAAAAAAAAATGGCAACAGATTGGCTGTTTGGGATGAATGAGAGTGAGAAGTCAATGATAACACAGAGAAAATTCAAACCTGGCTTATTTAAAGATTGGTGGTTTGTTCAGCAGAAATAAACAAATTCAAGAGATGGGTAGGTATGGAAATATGGTTATTTCTATTTTGGATATCATGAGTTTGAAATGTCAGTATCATATCGAGTTCAAAATATCCAATAGGCAGTTGGTTGCAGGGGATGAGAACTCAGAAGAGGGACTGGGACTGGATGTATAGATGTGTGAGCAACCTACATAGAAATAATGGTAAAAGCCATCAAAGCTGACTAGATCACCAAATTAAAGAGGGGAGAAACAAAAAAAGAGCAGAGGACGAAGTCATAGTTGGGAGGTAGAAGGGGCACTGACATAAATGATGATTCAGCAAAGAGGATGGAGAAGGAACCATCAAACAGATAGAAGAGGGGGCCGCTAGGTGGTACAGTGAATACAGCACTGGCCCTGGAGTCAGGAGTACCTGAGTCCAAATCCAGCCTCCAACACTTAACAAGTACTAGTTGTGTGACCTTGGGCAAGTCACTTAACCCCAATTGCCCTGCCTTTCCCCCTCCAAAAAAAAAAAAAGATAGAAGGAGAACCAAGAGAAAGTGGTGTCACAGAAACCCAGAGAGGGGAGAGGACCCAGGAGGAGGGGAATCAATGGTGTCCAAAGCGACTAACAATAACTGGGTCTAGTTTTCTCAGATTTCAGACAGGAGCAGCCCAAGATAGAAAAGAACAAGATTTTGTAGAGTATATAAGTCATTTCTTATTCATCCTGGTCCTTGGGTCACCCTTGTCCTTCTCTCTTCATTTCTGCTCCACCTTCTTGACACAGTCAGTACACAGAAGTCCAAAAGGAAGAGTCTTATGGGAAAGGTATAGGCTCATAACATAATTTGGGGGGAGGAGGCAATCAGGGTTAAGTGATTTGCCCAGGGTCACATAACTAGTAAGTGTCTGAGGTTGGATTTGAACTCAGGTCCTCCTGACTCCAGGGCTGGTACTCTATCCACTGTGTGACCTAGCTTCCCCAAAGACATTTCTTTTAAGATTTTCATTTCTGTACTAATTCTGCACATTTCTGTACCATATTCTTGGGCTGCTCCTGTCTGAAATCTGAGAGCACTAGACCCAACTATTATCCGTGGGTTTTGTCGCCCAGAGGGGGGAAGATGGGGCGTAATTTTTATTTTAAGTTACCAGCTCAACTTCCTTTGCTGCACTTGTGGTATGATTGCCACGAGCGTTAACTCATCTCTGCTCACCAAAGTTAAGTCTTTGCTACCTGTGCTAAAGTATGATGGCAGAAAAGAAAACATCTCTTTGAAGGAGAGGGGAGTAGGGAAAGAGAGAGAAAACCACATTAAAAGCAACCTGGGTGTTCAATTTGGGCTCACTCTTGTTTGTAAGCGGGTTTAAAAATACCCGAGACCTTTTCCTGCTTTGACACTTTTTAATTTGCCAACATGTCTCCATTTAAAAGCAGTCTCGTTTAAAAGCAGCTCTTCTTTTAATAGCTCTTTATACCTTTCCTCCTAGTGAGAGGTCAGAGTCTTTATAACCTCTCATTTCCCCTGCCTTTGACTTCTAGTCTCCAGTCCCAAACAGAGAAGAGGTCTGCAAATGAAAATAATAACTCAGAACAATAACATCTTAAGAGCTATCATCCTGCCCCACCCATCCCATGCTCACACACCCCAATCAAAACAAACCTACACCCCACCCTTGTGGCATATGCTTTCCATAAACTATTATGCGAATCACAAGATATGGATTGAGTTGATTGCAATGATTTCAGTGACTATATGATTCAGAGTTGGAAGGCACCTTAGGGGTCATCTGATTCCACCCCACTCCCCTTATGAAGAATGAGAAATCTGAGACTCAGAGATTTGGGTTGAGGGATTTTTCCAGGGTCACACAGATGGCGAGAGAATAGCTGGGATTAGAAGTCACATCTACTTATTCCAAGGAAAATTGGCATATTGCCTTCTTTGGAGGTCTTCAAAAACAATCGTGGAATATAGAATTACATCTTATTTGTCTAGAGTGGTTTCTGACTGACAAGATAGGGTGGGAATACCAGAACTGGAGAATGAGAATGTGGATCCCAGAGATTTCTCAAAGGCCGCTCTAGTCTCATCCATTATAACTGCAATAGACAAATCATTGACCTCTTTTGTTATGGTCTATTTAAAAGTGTTTTTTAAATGTTGGTTCAAAAGTATATTTAAGCCATTTGATGCTCTCTGGCCATGTTCAGGTTATGTGTACTCACCTCCCCCTGGCACCCTACCTTTCAATCCCCTTCCCACTTCTATCTCCAGCAATAGGAATCAAATCAATACTATAGTTTCAGGAAAGGACATGTCAATCAATTGTCTGATGGGTCTGCTTACCATCCCTGGGCCTTCCCCTCCCAAAATACTCTTTCCTGGAAGCCCCTTCCTTAAGTACATTCCCTCATTGAAAGGGGTCTGTCTTTCTTATAAAAAGAAATTTGTATTTTCAACACCTAGCAAATGAACTGGAACAAAGTAAAGGCTATTGCAATACATGTTTTTTTTTTAAATTCATTTATTCATCTTTGACTCAGTTGACCATATCTTTGGGAAGTGCAGACATTCTGATCATGAGCCCATAAATGATGGTCTGAGTTCTACCACACACAAGGACCATAAGGTCCTTTTTAAAATTCTCATTCCTGTACTGTGTCAGGAAGGTGAAACAGAAATGAAGAGATAAGGACAAGGGTGACCCAAGGACCAGGGTGAACAAGAAATGACTTATATACTCTACAAAATCTTGTTCTCTTCTACCCTGGGCTGCTCTTGTCTGAAATCTGAGGGCACTAGACCCAGCTATTGTCGGTGGGCTTTGTCACCTGGAGGGTGCTATCCTTTGCTCTTGCAATAAACAAGCTAATCTGTTTTTTCCAGTTATACATTAATTTCTCTGATGACATCCTTTATGCTGTCTCCCCTTCACAATTCTTCACCTTTTAATACATTGTTATTTATTTTGCTAAATACTTCCCAATTGCATTTAATATTTGAACATACATTTTTAAATTTTGAGTTCCAATTTCTTTCCCTCCCTTCTTCCCTTGCCTTACTTATTGAGAAGGCAAGCAATATGATATCATTTATACATATGTAGTCATGCAAAATGTATTTCCATGTTAGCCATACTGAAAGAAAAACAAACAAAATTTAAAAAAATAAAGTGAAAACAGTATACTTCAATCTGTACTCAGAGTTCATCAGTTCTTTCTCTGGAGGTAGATAGCTTTTTCCATCATAGGTCCTTTGGAATTCTCTTGGATCATTGTTTTGATCAGAATAGCTAAGCCTTTCACAGGTAATCCTCATTACAATATTTCTGTTACTGTGTACAATTGTTCTGGTTCTGCCCACTTCACTTTGCAACAGTTCATAAAATACTTCACAGGTTTTTCTGAAACTCTCCTGATCTTCATTTCTTACAGGACAAGTAGTATTCCATTACAATCATATACCACAACTTGTTCAGTCATTTCGCAATTGATGGCTATACCCTCAATTTCCTGGTCTTTGCCACTACAAGAGCTACTATAAATATTTTTGTACAAACAGTTCCTTTTCCCTTTTTTTTTAAATCTCTTTGGAACACAGACCTAGTAGCAATATTGCTGGGCCAAAGGGTATGCGTAGTTTTTATAGTCCTTTGGGCTCAGCTCCAAACTGTTCCCCAGAATGGTTAGACCAATTTACAACTCTACCAGCAGTGCATTAATGTCCCAATTTTTCCACATCCCTTTCAGCATTTATCATTTTCCTTTTCTGTCATGGTGGCCAATATGATAGGTATAAGGTGTCATCTCAGGGTTGTTTTTGTTTTGTTTTGTTGCCTTTTTGGAGGGCAATTGGGGTTAAGTAACCCACCCAACGTTACACGGCTAGTTTTTTTGTGTGGGTGTGAAGTGTCTGAGGCCAGAACCGAACTCAGGTCCTCCTGACTCCGGGGCCAGTGCTTTACTCACTGTGCCACCTAGCCACCCTTCAGGGTTGTTTTAATTTGTATTTCTCTAATCAATAATAAAGTAGAGGATTTGTTCATGTGACTGTTGATAGCTTTGATTTCTTCTTTTGAAAACAGCCTGTTCATATCCTTTGACCATTTATCAGGGAAACAATTCTTCATTTTTAATGTAATGCAACTTACTCACATTCACAAATGAAGTACCATCCTAAAACCCCAAATTCATAAAGTGAAGGCAAACATCTTGCAACATCCTTTAATGGAATGAACAATTACAAGTACAAGTCTGAAAGGTGGTTGGGATATCACAGACAGGCCTGGTAATTCATCTGAATGTCTACCATTAAGGCAAGAAGAACAAAAGACCGGATACCTACTACTCACTAACTCATACACAACCCAGTAGTCCTACACCAAGTTCATTGCTAAGAGAGTTATCCTTTAGTTAGGGCAATTAGGCTCCTCTTTCCAGTACTCATTTATTTACCTCCCACTCCAACTTTTCAGGGACAATGTTTTTTTGTTGTTGTTCTTCAAGTCTAAAGTCTTCCCAAAAAGGGTGAGTGATAAAAGAAGTACTCAATGTGGAATATGAATTGGGCACAGAATAGGTAGTTTATTCCTATTCACAAAAAGAAATTACTAACCATAGAGAAAGAATCACAATTTGTATTGGCAGAATGATTTAAACAGAGTTCAACAACAACTTAGAACTCTTGGTACTATTGGCTAGGAAACTGACAATAGATCCTCATTAGAACACATAGCAATTTCACAACACTACCAATTAGCCTATTAATTAGCTATTTTATATTTCACCCAGTCTTGGCATTGCATGATCAACTTTGCTGGAAAAATAAGCCAGACTTGTCCTCTCTCCTGGCAAACTCTACAGTGCCAAAGCTTCTCCCCTTGACATTCCTGCTGCCATATGGCTAAACACTGCTGCCCCTACCACCACAGGCCTCTAGATTTCAAAACTCACAAGATCTTCTGAATGCTACTCTCTTGGAATACTTGTTTTCCAAAGATCAAGAAAGAACAAAGAGAAAGAGAGGGTCATCTGCTTGCTGCTGCAGGTGGAAGGCCAGGTGGAAGATGGGAAATCAATGAATCATACATGGTCAGATGCAGGCTCCAAAGTTCCCTTGTGGTCAACAGGAAGCAGGTAAAGGTTACCTGTGCATGACCCCTATGGGCCAATTCTTCCATCACAAACGAATGTTAGAAATTTATTCTCTGCTACACTGAGAAAGTGCATGAGGTTTCATATTCAATTCAAAATAAACTCTATATTAGTTGTCAGATCTATAGATAAAGGAAAATTTTAGGACCAAAGAAAGAATAGAGATCATTACAAAATGTAAAATAGATAATTCTGATTACATAAAATTTTAAAAGTTTTTGTACAAAAAACACCAATGCAATCAAAATTAAAAGGAAAGAAGAAAACTGGGGGAAAATGTTTGTAACAAGTATCTCTGATAAAGGTCTCATTTCACAAATATATAGAGAATTGAGTAAAACTTATAAGAATATAAGTCCTGGGAGCAGCTCTGGCACTGTGGTATAGAGGACAAAGCACCAGGCCTGGAGTCAGGAGAACCTGAGTTCAAATATGACCTCACATTTGACACTTACTAGTTGTGTGACCCTGGGCAAGTCATATAACCCCAATTCCCTTGCCAAAAAAAATACAAATCATTCCCCAGTTGATAAATGGTCAAAGAATACATACAGGCAGTTTTCAAAAGAAGAAATCAAAGCTCTTTACACGAACATAAAATGTTCTAAAGCACTATTGATTAGAGAAAGCAAATAAAACAACACTGAGGTACTGCCTCAAACCCATCAGATTGGCTAATGTGATAAAAAAGCAAAATGATAAATGTTGGAGGGGATGTGGAAAAATGACATTTCTGCACTGTTGGTAAAGTTGTGAAATCATCCAGCCATTCTGAAGAACAATTTGGAACTATGCCCAAAGGGCTATAAAACTGTGCATACCCTTTGATTCAGCAATACCACTACTAGGTCTATATCCCAAAGAAATTTTTTTTAATTTAAAAGGGGAAAAGGGGTCAATTTGTACAAAAATATTTATAGCAGCTTTTTTGTGGTGGTTAAGAAATAGAAATCAAGAGGATGCCGATCGATTGGGGAATGGCTGAGCAAGTTGTGGTATATGATTGTGATGAACTATTATTGTGCTATAAAAATGACAAGCAGGATGATTTCAGAAAAACCTGGAAAGATTTACATGAACTGATGCATGGTGAAGTGAGGAAAACCAGAACATTGTACACATTAACAGCAATATTGAATGATAAAGAACTGTGAATGACTTAGCTATTCTCAGCAATACAATGATCCAAGATAATCCCAAAGGACTCAAGATGAAACATGCTATCCACCTCCAGAGAAAGAACTAATGTTATCTGAATAAAGACTGAAGCATATTATTTTAACTTTCTTTCCTTTTTTTCTTCCTTTTAATTCAAGTTTTCTTACATAAAATGACTAATATGGAAGCAAGGAAGATAGATATGAGATAGACAAAAGTGATGACTATTGCAGATATATAATAGAATTGAACTAGATATATAGATATACAAATATATCTATGTATATATACATATACATGTATACGTTTATTTGTTGTTATTGTTCAGTTGTTTCAGTTGTGTCCAACTCTTCACCACCCTATTTAGGGGTTTCTTGGCAAAGATAGTAGAGTAGTTTGCCATTTTCTTATCCAACTCATTTTACAGATAGGGCAACTGAGGCAAACAGGGTTAAGTGATTTGCCCAGGGTCACACAGATAGTAAATGTCTGAGGCCAGATCTGAACTCAGGAAGATGAGTCTTTCTGACTCCAGGCTCAGCATTCTATCCACCATGCCACCTAGCTGATATATGTGTAAGTGTGTGTGTGTGTGTCTCTATACACACATATTTCAAATTTCAGATATGGCCAGCTTTGAATACCTAAGGAAATTAGCCTTATTTAGAGTTTCCTCGGGTGTTTATAACTAGCAATTTGCATGCTGAGGCAAGCATCACCAACTAGGACCAGTAACATGAAGTATTAAAACTCAAAATAACAATACAACGTTAAGAATTAAGACAAATTCTCTTGAGTGGGAGAGGAAATTCATTACCATAGAAGTTTAGGGGAGTCAATCTCAATTAGAAAGGGCCTCAGATACATCTAACAGGGGTGGGGAACTTGAGACCTCAAGGTCACTTGTGGCCCCCTAGGTCCTTGGGTGTGGCCTTTTAACTGAGTCCAAGTTTTACAGAACAAATCCTTTTATTAAGGGGATTTGTTCTGTGAAGTTTGGATTCAATCAAAGAGCAGCACTTGAGGGCCTAAAGGGCCATATGTGACCTGGAGGCTGCAGGTTCCCCACTCCTGAGCAGTACAATCCATGAAATTTGGGGCCCAATACCCTTTTTACTTCATCAAAGACACTTCTGTAAGGCTCCATTCTGCTCTGCATTTGGAAGGGAAGGGAAAGTGTTGCTGCTTCGGGAGGGAGGCAGGAAAGAGAGCAAAGAAGGTGGTCCAGTCTGAAAATAGGACGAAAACAGGATCTGACTCCACAGTGGGATGGGTCAGGGTAGAGTTGTGCCTGAATATGGCAAGGAAAGAGAGAGGCAGTAGCTGCAGGTCACTGTTGCCTACAACCCTTAGGGAACATCTTCCCTGAGCTCCACTGGTATCTGAACTGAATATTCCCCTTTCCTCCTGTTTCATCAATAGTGTACTTGTGTTTATTTTCTTTTGACTTTTTTTTTACCCTCTGAATTCATCCACTATAGGGGAAAACTCCTAGGGACCTGCCCTAGTTACAACTCTGTTCCCTCACTCTTGGATATATTTCTATCTAGCAACCTGAGTCCTTTACGAACTCAGTCCAAATCTTTCTCTCCCTGGCTATTCAAGAAGCCTATGTTTTCAATCAAGTCCAATTCTCTTTCTCCTGCTGGCCCAGGAAGAGCTAGAACCCAGGTATTGTTTTCCTAAATCCGAGGAAGCCGTATATCATGGCAAAAAAATAAAAATGAAAAAATAAAAAGCATGGGTTTTGGTGTCAGAGGAACTAGATTTGAATTCCAGCTCTGCTACTTAAATGCTATTTCTGTGGACGTGAGCAAGGGACCCTCTCTAAGTCAGTTTCATTTGTGAAAGAAAAAAAAAATTGGAGTGGGAGTAGGGAAATAGATGACCACTAAAGTCCCTTCTGTCTCTAAATCATATGACTGTATCAAAACTAGCTAGTCAGAGTGGATAGAGGGCCAGACCTGGAGTCAGAAGGACCTACGTTCAATTCTGGCCTCCAGACACTTACTAGCTGTGTGACCCTGAGTAAGTCACTTACCTCCATTTGCCTCAGTTTCCTCATTTGTAAAATGAGCAGGAGAAGGAAATAGCAAACCATTACAGTATTTTTGCCAAGAAAATCCCAAAAGAGGTGTAAGGGGAATGTAAATTGATATTGTTGCCATCTTTCTAAGATTGTATCGTGTATCTTCCCTGCCCCTAGGCCCTTTGATAGGCTTAAGTGCACCTGGAGCCTGTGATAGGAGACTTGATTTTCAGGAGATACTTTGTGATTGGGCAATGGGTCAAGAGGGTTGTTACATTCTCTGAGCCAGGAGAAGGCTATATAAACCCTGATATGAGACTTTTTTTTTTTTTGGGGGGGGGTGGCTTACTTTGAGAAGTGTTTTGTGATTTGGCCAGATGAGACTCTGGGCAGCCGTTGAGAGCCCCCCAGCTTTGAAAACTCAGATGTTGATACTTCCTTCTCTGGTAACTGACTAGGTATGGATGAAATGGTTGGACAGTTGGAGGCCTGTCTGCTGAAATGTTTCTCTGTCTTGTAACTTCTGCTTGTAACCTGTCTGTATACTCTGAAGTTTGGGGTGCTGACTTTTTCCCCTGAACTAGGTAAATGATATGTTTGATTGATTAAAGCAAGATTGTTAACCCATTTTGAGTTGCTTTCCTTTAGAAAAGCAGATCTAAGAACCTGTGTTGGCAGCCACCCTGGGGACACTGGGGTGCTTGCTGCTACAAGACATCACAAAGAATTGGACATAACAGAAAACTCTGAACAACTAGGTGGTGCAGTGGATGGAGTACCAGGCCTAAAGTCAGGAAGACATCCTCCCAAGTTGAAATCTGGCCTTAGATATTTACTAGATGTGTGACCCAGGGCATTTAACCCTGTTTGTCTCAGTTTCCTCATCTGTGAAATGAGCTGGAGAAGAAAATGGCAAACCAGTTATTTTTGCCAAGAATGCCTCACGCAGAGCAGAGTTGGATATAACTAAAAAACTACTGAATCACAACTGAACCACAAGAAACAAAGCATTAACATCTGATACATTGATTCGTTTGCGGGCTGGTCTCCCTAGCTAGGTTTTCTGACGTTCTTAGCAACAGGTCTCTCTTGTTATTCACCTCCCCGGAGAACACAATATCAATAGCTTCCTCTTCCCTCATTTTCAGCCAGTTACCTTGATTCCTAGCACATCTTTGTCCCCTTGTTCTATTGGCACCCAGAACCCCTCCTTCCAGGGTACGAGTTAGCACATGTCAGCATACTTTTTAAGCATACATATATAGCCTCATTAAGCCTGAGTTTCCTCATCTGTAAGAGGTTATTATGGCCTTTAAGATTCTCTCTAGTTCTAAATCTATTATCTTAATATACTCTTCACTCCAGATAGATATGAAGGCTTCTGTATGCTAGCATACTACCTAAGTGACTTTGGACAAGTCCCTTCTCTTCTCTCGGCCTCAGTTTCCCCACATGTAAAATGAAGCGGTTGTACTGGTTGACTTTGAGGGTCCTTTCTAGTTCTAGATATATTATCCATGCCTCTCTAATGGATGGAGGGAAGAGGGTCTATCATATTTATCAGTACCTTGTTTTCAGGACTGGTATCACCACTGGGCCTGGTGGTACGTGCCTGAAATCCCTGCCACTGGGGAAAGCTGGGGCTAGTGGGTCTCCTGAGCTCTGGAGTTCTGAGCTGCAGGTGGGATAAAGCTGACTGATCATCCACACTAAGTCAGGCATCGATATGGTCAGTCAGGAAAAAAAATTATTATATATCTACTATGTACCAGGCCCTGCGCTGAGCACAGGGAATACTAAAAAGGTAAAAGGTCATCCTTCTCTGAAGGAACTCACAGTCTAGTGGGAATGACAACATTTAAACAGCCATGGGCAATCAAGATATATACAGGTAAAATTGGAGATAATCTGCAGAGGGAAGAGAGCAGAATTAAGGAGGATGGGGAAAGGCCTCCTGTGGCAGGGGAGCTTTTAGCTGGGACTTGAAGAAAGTCAAGAAAACCAGGTGATGGAGATGAGGAGGGAAAGGCAGAGGGGACAGCCAGTTCAAAGGTCTGGAGTTAGATGGGAAATCTTGTTCAGGGAACAAGGAATTCACTGTCACTGGATCACAAAAGACGTAGGGAAGAATGAGATGTCAGCATTTTGGAAAGGTAGGAAGAGGCAGATAATGAAGGGCTTTGAACACCATAGGATTTTATATTTAAATTTATTATTTTATTATTATATATTAATGTTTTATTTATGTATTATTAATATGTATTATGTTTGTTGATTATGTTGAGCTTTGTATTTATTAATAATAATATTTACTTATGTTATGGTTCTTTATTTTAATATCATTTGTTTATTTTCTATTTTATTGTTATATTTTATAATATGTTTTTTAGAATTATATTTATTTATAATATAATATTTCTATTTGATTTTGGAGGTAATAGGGAGCCATTAGATTTCACTGAATAAGGAGGGGATGGGGTAGCATGGTCAAACCTGCACTTTAGAGAGATCATTTTTACATCTAAGGGAGCTGGGGAAGGCTACCTAAAGAGGAATGAAGCAGCAGCCTAAGCCAGGAATGGAGCCGGTCAAAGCTTCCATGCAGATCAGCAATGGGATGGGGGCAGGTGAAAAGCCACTTCACATCCAGCCTAGGCAAGCTAAAGAGACCAAGTCTCTCTCAAAAAAAAAAAAATTACCTAGTTCAACCAGTCCACTTTGTAGATAAAGAAATTGAACCTCAAGGAGGTCTAATGACTTGTGTGGAGAACTAGACTGAGTCAGGAGGCCAAGGCAGCAGTCAGTCACTTGGCAGGCAGCATATGACAAGTCACTTGACTACACTTCAGTTTCCCAACCTGTAAAATGACAACGGTGATGCCCACAGGACATAGGGTTGTTTGTAAACTGCAGGGTATTATTACAAAATGCAAGCCCCAAGCTTACCCAGCTTAATTACCTTTGTGGTGCTTTGTGTGGGAGGTTTGGTCTCTCCAAATGGTTATAGGCTCCTTGAAGGGAATCTCTCCTGTTTCTTTTGTCTCTCATTGGCACCTTGTCCAAGAAGTGCTGAATGTAAATACCCACCACCCCCCAATTGCTTACCACATTAACTCTATGTGGAGCTCAGTCCCTAAAACACCTGGCCTAATCAAAGTGCAGCGATTAGCAAGATTGAGAAAACAGTTCAAAAGAGAAGATGGGAAAAAGAAAGGGGTCAATAGGACTGGGAAACACTCAGGATTGTTCATGAATGGAGCTTTTCCTATCATGGAAAGACATGGAGCACCTGGAGAGGGCAGCGAAGAGCTAAAGAAAAAATCCTGAAATGAAACTGTCTGGTCAAAGTAGAACACCAACAGGCAGGGCTGACCCTAGCAAAATTCCCATACCTTCTAAATATTTCCACAATGAAAGCTGGACTTTTATTTTTTTTATTTAAAAATGGCAAACCACACCTGTATCTTTGCCAAGAAAACCCCATAAACACTATTGGAGTGTGTCAACTCTGAAAACAGATATTCAAAAAGTCAACAGAGGTTACACAACCCCTGTTAACTCTGAAAATACCGAAGTGCTCAAACCTGTTTTGAAATTCTGAAAATACAGAAGCGTTCACACAGGTTGTCACAAGCACAGTTAACTTGAAAAATATCAAAGAGCTCACACAGGTTATCTATCACAATCACAGTTAACTCGAAGAAATAAAAAGGGGTGGCCAAGTGGTGCAGTGAATTAAGCACCG
>NW_027186492.1:406856-423083 GCF_028583685.1 Petaurus breviceps papuanus | reverse complement strand
GAGGGAGGGAGAGAGAGAGAGAGAGAGAGAGAGAGAGAGAGAGAGCTAACAGTGATCATAAGCAAAAATCTTTCTTTATTCCATTGAAGGAGGAATTGCTGGGGCTTCCTCTGATACCGAGGAGACCCCCTTTGGTGTGCACAAATCTCAATGCATACGTATGCCAGTGGCTGCACAGTGATCTGTAGCCCTGTCAGTGAGGGGTAGCTACAATAAGACAAATTTGATTCATAGCAGGACTTTGTGACTGGAGCGTGGGACCTGCTTGTCTGAACTCAGGGACCACCTGGGGCTGGTGCAGAAACACTTCTGGTATTTTGCTGCAGCTGAGTTCTTCCAGAGGGTGAGCACAAAGGATTGCTGTTATGCTAAGCTCAGGGCACAGCTTACTTACTGGGCCTTAGCTCTAAAAAACAGGGTGTCTCCTAGTAGTAAAAAGAGAGGGGTGATTTTGGCATGGGAATCCTGACACATGCTACGGTCCACAGGGTCACAAAGAGTCACACACCACTGAACAAGAGAACAACAAACTTAGGCAGAGACTTTAGCAGAAACTACTTCTTTTTTCAGAAAAAAAAAGGTGCTTTTCAACCTCTTTTTTATCTTCCTAGAACCAATCTCTAATCATAAATGAATTTCCTCTTCCTCTTGATGACTCCCTATGATATAGTAATTTATTACTGTCTCAATAGAGACTTCCTCCTACAACACATCAGAAAACAAACAGAAAAGCAGGAGGCTAGGATGTAGATCAAGATGCTATGTTTGTGTGTTTCAACAGACGTGAGGGACTAGCCATGTTCCCTGCTTAGGTATTGTTTAAAGGACCATAGAATCAGACCTGCAAGGGGCCTTACAGGCCATTGAATCTATGTACTACAAGCATCCATCCCCATTTTACAGATGAACTGACTTGCCTAAGGCCATGTAGGTTATATACCCCCCCCGGGGCAGTTAGGTGGGGTGCTGTGGATGGAACTCAGATGGGGAAGATATGAGTTTGAATCCTGCCTCCAACGTGTACTAGTCAAGTAATCCTAAGCAAGTGAAATGGAAGTAATGATAACACTTCCCTCCTACGGTTGTTTGGTGAGCTCCTCGAGGACAAGGATCGTCTTTGGCATCTTTTGCCATTTTGGCATTTAGCCCATTATCAGACTAGTCGCCTAATAAATGTTTAGTGACTGACAAGATGAGCTACTTATAAAGTGCTTTGTAAATGCTAGCTTTTTATTGAGATTACAAGTCTCACATACTTTCCACTAAAACATACTGCCTCTGTTAGACCCCTACTCTTCTCCATTGTAATGACACCTGAATTGCTATTCCTGATGAGTTACAGGTGCAATGTCGCTGTAAATGGTCGACAGAGTGAATGGATTGGTGTGAAAATATGTTAGTTTCCAAGTTTGTTGGGACAGTTCTATAATCTAGCACTTTGACACTAAAGTATATGTGTGTGTTTATATGTTAGGAAAATCTTTCTCTAGATCTCTGCCTCTCTGTGTGTTTTTTTATTAATTTTATTGATGTGGCTTGGTTTTACATTACCCTCATTTACCATAGAGTCTGTTCTCACCCTGCCATGGGCCCTCCTTTGTAACAAAGAAAAACAACCAATGCAGTGACCAAGTCCTCCAGCTTTCTACCAGAAAAACCTACATTAGACCATCTGTTTCCCAGGACCAAGACTGGGCATTTCCATCTCTCAGAGTTTAGTTTCTTTTTCATGTTCTTTTCACATGCATAGTGTGGTTATGGCGTACATCATTCTTCTGGTTCTGCTTACTTCACATGGCATCAATTTGTAGAAGTTTTAATACATTTCCTTGAATTCTTTTTTTTTCTTATGGTAGAATAATATTTTATTACATTCATTTGTTCAACTATTCCTTAATCATAGACTCATAGATTTAGAATTAGAAGGGGCCTTAGAGATCCTCAAGTCCAGCCCCCTTGTTTTCCAAATCAATGAGAATCCACTTTGTTTTGGGTTTGGGGCTGCCACAAAAGGGCTGCTATGGACATTTTGGTGCATAGGAGGTCTTTCTGTCCTGGACTTTGGTGAGTTTTTTTTTTTTCCGTTTAGTACCTGATTGAATAAGAACACAATGAAAATTGGTCTACTCTTTTACCTAAAAAGCAGTCAATAGGACTATGATAAGAAATACCTTTAAGAGGGTGCCTAGGTGTTGCAGTGAATAGAGCACTGGCCCTGGAGTCAGGAGGACCTGAGTTCATAATCTGGCCTCAGACACTTAACACTTACTAGCTGTGTGACCTTGGGCAAGTCACTTAACCTAAATTGCCCTCCCAAAAGCAAAAAAGAACACCAAAACAACTACAAAAACAAAAAAGAAATACCTTTAAGAAGAAAGAAGAAGGAGGAGGAGGAGGAGAACTTTTGTTGTTGAGTTGTTTCAGTTGTATCCGACTCTCCATGACCCCATTTGGGGTTTTCTTGGCAAAGATATTGGAGTGGTTTGCCATTTCCTTCTCCAGCTCATTTTATAGATCAGAAACTGATGAAAATAGGGTTAAGTGACTTGCCCAGGGTCACATGGTTACTAAGTGTCTGAGGCCAGATTTGAACTCATAAAGATGAGTCTTCCTGATTCCAAGCCCAGTGCTCCATCCACTGCACCACATAGCTGCCCATTGGAACACTTATATGAATAATTTTACATATATTTGTGTGTAGTGGTGGCCATCTCCAGGGTGGGGATAGGGACAGGAAGAATGAAGAAAAAAAGAGGAAAAAAAAAGAAATATACATGATAACGTTGTGTATTTAAAATGAATAGCAAGTTGTAAATGGTACATTTGCAGTTTCATGGGCAATCATCTTTTTTTAATTATATGACATCATGAAAATGCTTCTTATTCCATAAATTTGAAATAAAATCACTTTTTAAAAAGAACATTTACATGACCCTTTAAATTTTGTGAATTTATTTTATATATGTTATTTCACTTTATTCTCATATCAACCCTAAGAGATGGGTGCTATTATAATTACCATTCTACAGATAAAGAAACAGGCTGAAAGACATTAAGGGACTTGCCCAGGTCACACAGAAAGTAAGTGTCTAAGGCAGGATTTGAAGAAACAGAGTAGGGGGACATCTACACATTTTGATTTTAGGAACAAAAAGAAAGACTCCTAAATAATTCCTCCACTGGTCTCCTGTGACTGAAATTCCTACTATGAAAGCTCCCATACTTAGAGGCAAATAATAAACTATAAGGATCACTGAAGAGGTTAACGTTTTTTGTTTGTTTTTTTAGTAGAGACCTAAGATTTCACTTCATAGGAAACTCCCAGTGGAAAAAAATTCCCTCTACCAATGCAAAGCAGCAACTGCTTGACAAATTTTAATATTTGTCCAAATAATGAGATCAAGTGACTCACTTAGACAACCAGCATGTTTCAAAAGTAGAATTTGAACCTAGAACCTAAAGGCAGGATATTACACTGTTACACCATATTGTCAAACCTCACTAGACATTGTTAGCCATTGACACCTTAGAGTGATTTACTTTCTCATTTTCCTAGAAAAGAAGAGAAGCAATGGGGAATATGGCATAGGAGCGCATGTGTTTTAGGAGAAGACCTTGAGAGATCCAAACATAGCCACCTCCCACCCTTATACCCACATCTCCCCAAGCCCTGAGTAGCCTGGCCAAGTGGGCATGAAGTGTGAAGAAAATCACTCTGCATCTGGAGGAGGTGAGGCAACCATGGAAAGGAAACTTGTTGCTGTTCAGTCATTTCAGTTGTGTCTGACTCTTTGTGACCCATTTGGGGTTTTCTTAGCAAAGATACTAGAGTGGTTTGCCATTTCTTTCTCCAACTCATTTTACAGATGAAGAAACTGAGGCCTACAGGGTCAAGTGACTCACCCAAGGTCACACAGCTAGTAAAGGCCAGATTTTAGCTCTGATCTATCCAGACTCCAGGCCAAGACCTCCTTCCACTGAGTCACCTAGCTGCCTCCTATACAGTGACTACAGTAATGTAAAAGAAAAACCACATTGAAAGACTCCAGAATTCAAATCAATGTAATGACTAATCCTTTTCTTTTTCTTTTTGGAGGGAGGAAAGGCAGGGCAATTGGGATTGAGGGACTTGCCCAAGGTCACACAGCTAGGAAGTGTTAAGTGTCTGAGGTCAGACTGTGCCACCTAGCTGCCCCTATGATGACTAATCCTTATCATTGGAGGTGGTAGAGTGTAGGTGGGAAATTAGATAGATAGATAAATAGATAGATAAATAGATAGATAGATAGATAGATAGATAGATAGATAGATAGATAGATAGATAGATAGATAGATAGATAGATAGATAGATGGATGGATAAAAACATATCCATATATTTCTAATGTGTTGCTTTGTTTTGTTTGACTATACTTCATTTTAACAGAAGGCTCAACTGAGCATAGGGGGATCAGTGGGAAATGATAATAATATTTTTTAAAAAGAAAATAGAATTAATTAAACTTAAAAAAAAAATTCTGAGGTGTAGAATAGTGCTGTGCCTCTCCCTGCTGGCTCCCTACCTAGATCAATTGATCTACAAATATTTATTAAGCATCTACTATGTGCCAGGCACTGTAGATTTGGACCAAACAATATCAAAGAAATTCCTCCAAATCACCCCTGGCCCCAGAACAGAGAGTGAATTTAAAGGAACAGGTTTTCCTTTCCAGTGGTAGCTGGGAGTAGAATCTCCATATCTAGCAAGTATACTTCTAAAATCATTAACTCAAAGATGTAGAGCTGGAAAGGACAGAAGTGACTTTGTCCAAGGTGTCCAAGAGGCTTTTTTCCCTGCCAAGAGGCAGACTCCTGGGACTCCTCAGAATGTTTTAAATGCATAAAATAGAATATAGAGAATTACAAAGGAAATTAATCATATACACTTATATGATTGTATATACACATATACACAATATACTTATCAAAATAGTTTTGTTTTGTTTTTTAATTTCATAGATCCCAGGTTGAAAACCATGGTTCCAATCTAATCCCCTTCATTTTATAAATGAAGAAATAAATCCTGAGAGGGAAGTTTGCCCAATTAGCCCAAGGTCACAAAGGTATACAGGCATAATTTGAGTCAGGTCCTCTTGTTCCAGAGACGTCTGTTCTTCCACTTAAGTACACTACACTGTGTACTTAAGCCCTATTTCTCAAAATTCATTGACACTAACATGTATATGACTAAGTGTGGCCCATTTTCTCTGAACCTTCCTATTATAAGGTAACAGACCAGACCTTGCCTGGCTTTGTTGATTTAATGGCTTTTCCTCTAGGGACAGTTCCTGCAAAATCATCTTTGTGATTCTGTTCAACATGTGGTTGTGGTCAGCAGGACACTCTGTGTGATGTGATGCTCGTTTCCTTATACATCTTCCTTACACCACCCTCCTGGGTCACTCTGGGGTGGATACTGGATGATTACCACAATCTGGAAATACCCCTGCATCAAAAATGTGACTGTTAGTTGGGACCTGGCATACGGTTCCCTAATGCATTTTTCATCTGGGTTCCAACTTTAGAACTCTGAAAATTCTGAATGAAACTTTCAACAGAATTAAAAAGAACCTCAGAAGGTGAAGAGCCTCCATAAAATATTTTTAGCCAAAATTTTCTAGAAAGAGATACTGAGATAAGAGAGCGTGTCAAATTTGGCCAAATTCTACTGTATTATACAAGGCGGATTCATGTCTTTCCCATTCTGAACTCTCAATTTGACCTTATTTCAAAGGCCTACTCATTGATATTTAGCCCCAAGAACAGGCTATTTACAAGCAATTGAGATGTCCTCTGATGTCTAGGCAAATTCAGACTCCAGACCTAGCAACCCACAAACATTTATTAAGCCTTAGCTTACTCCTACCTGTATAAACACACACTCCCTCTTACATAGAATAAGTAGTCATTATCATAATTGACTGTGTTTCTTAAGTCCCGGGCAGTACTGCCAGACTCCTCCTTTCCAACCTGTTTTGTGTGTGTGTGTGTGTGTGTGTGTGTGTGTGTGTGTGTGTGTGTACTTATGATTTCAACTTGTAGGGAATTCCTGGTATGAAAACTTCCTCCACCAATGAAGAACTTCCCGTTTGGAAACATCCTTCCCCAATGATATACATCAGCAACTCTTCTGTAATGTCTTAACTTAGAGAGGGACCTGGGACACTGAGAGGCTGGGGACTTGCCCATGTACACAGCTCACAGAGTCCTATTGTTAACTGGGTCTGAGATAAGACTTAAGACTAGGTCTTCCTGATCCTAAGGTCTCTATCCTACTTTCCCTCAAAGTTCAACTCAAATGCCTTATTCAATCTAAGACTTTTCCTGGTCTCTACAGCTATTAGTGGGCCTCCTACAAAATTACCTTTCATTTTGTATTTATGAAAATGTTGTTTCCCCAAATAGAATCTAAGGTCCTTGGAGGGTAGGGATGATTTTTTTTAACCTTTTTTCTCCAATGCCTAGCACAGAGACTAGAAAACAATAGGCATTTAATAAATTCTTGTTGAATAATTGTTGAATAATAACATATGAATTGATTCAAATTTTAATATTGCTAAGGCCCAAATAATACATAGAAAGAATCAGGATTCTTTTGGAATTACTTGAATTCACAATGTATGTTTTCATTAAGCTGCAACCAATGACCATATTATGCTTATAATTATAACTTTAAAAAGTGCAGATGTGAACAACCACCTCATGGGACTTATTATTTGGAATATTCAGGGCCTATTGCAGTAAAGAGGTACCAAAATGGGCAGAGCTGTCCCTTAAAGGATTATATTGTATAGATCCCAGAGTGTGAATCATATACCATATTGAACTTGGTATACGCTTTATTTTTACTTATTTATTAATATAACATTTAGTATCCATATGCTTATCATTAATAATAAATTATTCTTTATTTTATTACTCTGGGTAATAGTGACAATGAATGATTAAATGATTTGTGAAAAACATCGAGTGTCAATCCCATTGTAGCTTACATGTACAGTGCTGTTAGCCTCAAAGGAGAATTCAAAAATTGAAGAACTATAGTAATCGATAAGGGCAGCCAAGTGGCACAGTGGATATAGTGCCAGACCTGGAATCAGGAATACTCATCCGCATGAGTTCAAATCCTGCCTCAGATACTTATTAGCTATGTGGACTTGGGCAAGTCACTTCACCCCACTTGCCTCAGTTTCTTCATCTGTAAAATAATCTGGAGAGGGAAAAAGCAAACCACTTTAGTATCTGCCAAAAAAACAAAAAACAAAACAAATGGGGTCATAAAGAGTCAGATATGACTAAAAAATGACTGAACAGCAACAAGTAATCAATAAGAACATATTAGAAGGTAAGTTTCTTGAGGGCAGTACGGTTTTCATTTTCGTTTTTGTATCTCCAGGGCCTAGCATTTTGTTAAGTTTGTTGGCACTTAATATCTGTTTAATTGAACTCCTCTATCATAAGAGGAAATTACTCCAGGAAAATGAAGGCCTGTCATTGCAGAGAAACTACATGTCCATATTACCTCCAATACCAATCTCCAAAGACAGATTTGTAGTCATATTCTCTAGCATAACCTAGTGGCTAGAGCACTAGGCTTGGAGTTAAGAAGACTCGGGTTCAGACCTACTTCTCAGACTGACTGTGTAGCCATAGGCAAGCCCCTTACCCAGCTCAGCCTCAGTTTCCTTATCTGTAAAATAGAGATGATAATAATAATAGTAATACTTAGCCTACTGGCGGTGGTGTGAGGTTCAAAGGAGACCATAAAATCATAGATTTAGAGCTGAAAGTTTCCATAGAAACCATTTAGTCCACCCCACTCATTTTGTAGATAAGGAAACTGGATGCTAAATGGATTAAGTGACTTGACCAAGGTCCTACAAGTAGAAAGTAATAGAGCCAAGATTTGAACTCAGATGCCTTGACTCCAAATCCATCAATCTTTACACTGTACCTGTCTGCATCACCAAGCGATATACGCATACTTTGAATGTCCCAGCCATCTACACATCATGCCATCTGATCTCCAGCCATCATCCTCATCTGCCTCCCCCATGAAAGCTGAGACTCTGCCCTATATCTCCTCATTCTGATAGGCAAGCTTTACTTCCTTCTCAGCTCTTCCTCTCCTAGAATATAAACTCTTCGAGGACAGGGATTACCTTACTTGTTTATAATTGTATCTTCAGCCTTCAGCACAGTGCCTGGCACATATTAAGCTTTTAAAAAATGTTTTAATCTATCTTATCGTCATCACCATTATTACTAAATCCAACCAACACCTATGCTTACCCTTAAAGCTACTCGCATTAAGAAGGTGTGGAGGAAATGTGCCTCAGACAGCCATATGCACATTAGCATCATTGATTGAAATGGGGATGTAATGCTATATCATAGGTACTAATGGAGCATGGGCCAAGTGTGTTGACTCATCCTTAGGGATCATTTCTATTGACCTGGGCAGATTCCCTCAAAGTACATGCTCTATGCTTACCTATGTACAACGTGGTAGCACTACAATTGACAGAGATTGCATGAACCAACCAACCATGCTGGCAGGCTTAGAAAATAAACATAATCGTCAGTTCAGATGCCCTTTGAAGGTTATTTGTGCATTTACCTGAGCCCTTGGAAGGTAGGCTACCCTGTCTGGTTGGGATGGGATGGGAGAAAGCAATAACTGTGGAGGTCTACCCTGATCACTGCATCAAGGATAACATCCTGGGAATTTAATGAGCCTGTTTTATGGAGGTATGCTAAGCCCTCCAATCAACAGAACAGAAACAGAGGGGAGGTAAGAGGGTGGGGGAATATCATAGATTCAAAGGTAGAAGGGGTCTTAAAGGAAATTGAGTCCAACCCCTTTCATTTTACACTTTAGGGAACTGAATATCTGTAGATAGTGGCTTGCCTAGGATAAGCTACTAAGTGTCTGAGGCAAGATTCTAGGGGTAGGACCACACTTGAGGACCTAAAGGGCCACATGTGGCTGCAGGTTCCCCACCCCTGATTTAAACCAATTAATGAATCAATCAACATTTGTTAAGTGACTACTATAATTGTACTAAGCCCTGGGGATACAGAGAGAGGCAGAAGACAGTTCTTGCTCTGGAGAAGTTTATAATATGAGAGAGTAGACAATGTGCAAATAAATAAAATACTTGTAGTCCCTTTCACACCTCAACTTTCCCCATTGTGATTTCAATAAATCATGGGTCAGCATAAGAAATTTAATGGGAATTTGGGGGGAGTTTTGCAGAAGCCAAAGGAAAAGCACAGCAAATGACACAGGAATAGTTTGGAAATTCAGAAATGCATAAAATATATGCATAGTATAGCATGATATCAATACAAATTTTACAATAAGATACACCCCATAAAAGAAAAAGAAAAAAATTCAGATTTCATCTCTGGTATGAAGGGAAGGTCAAAGAATTTTAAGCGGAGTTTTCAGATCTGGGAGGCACCATGCCCCTTCCACAATGTGGAAGGGATAACTGTAAATAAAACAAAGCAAGTTCTATATACAGGATAAATAGGAAACAATTAACAGAGGGAAGTCACTTGATTTAAGAGGGAGTTGGTAACATCCTGTCACCTTGGGAATAACATTGCTAAAACCAATCACAAACACAATTTTTTGCCCATCTTAGTCCTGCCCTTCCTCCATCAAATTTCTGAAATGTCTTTCCCAAAATAGTCCTTGGATCATTAACCATTTTCAACCTATGCTTTTTGATTCAGGTCCAGGTATTTCCCCTCCTGGAGTTCAGAAACCGCAGTGGGATGAATCTTGCACCCCTGAAAACTCCCCTATGCTTTTAGGAACTACACAGTGATGAAAGCTGTTTTTAAGTAGAAGACATCCTATAGTATCTCATGGGTTTCTAAAGTTCTAAAGGAAAAAAAATTTGAATGGGAAAACCTGACTCCAGAATTTATTTCACACCAAAAGTAAAAAAGGGCTAAGAGATATACTATGCATAGCAATTACTTACTAGATGGTGAATGAATGAACAAATGAATGAATGAATTGTATTTTGGGAGGTATTCCTGGACCCCCTTACTGGACCAATAGTTCCTAGGAGTGCAGACTGAAGACATCCATACACCTTTCAACATTAAAGCAGCATCCCTCCCCATGAAGGTAAAATGATATATTTGCAAAAAGACTTGGATCTCTGAAGAAAAGCATTTTAAGAATAGCTCCAGCGTAACCCCAATATTATTATTATCATCATACATTTTATTCTGAACTAATCTACACTTTAATCTTTCTCTTTTGAGTCACAGTGGCAGCTCAGGCATGTTTTGTGGCAGGACTCCATGGTCTGTTGCCTCTTTCCTCAAACCCTGTTCTTTTCTCTAGGCAGTGGGGCATGAAAGCATCACCATGTTGCTTTGCTAAAGGACTGGATAGAAGAGAGAACAATAGGAAAGGTGGAGGAGGGGAAGGAAAAGGGAGGAAAAGTCTGGTATGTATAAATCAAAGAAACCCTTCATCCAGCCAACCAAACGACCTAAACCCCCTCCCCCATTCCAGATAGCCTGCTTGCTCACCGCCTTCCTTGTCTGATCATTTTGCCCTTAATTCCTCATACCACATACCTGAATCTGGAAACCCCCACCACACCCCAAGCTCTTTCCCTTCGATACTCCCATGGACTCCTGAAATCCCACCTCCTACACAAGTCTTTAGTAACTCACAAAAACTGAGGTTGTGGTTTGTCTCCAAATTCTTCTGCCTAAACATGTACTTCCCAGCCTTCATTCATCTCTTTACTAAGGAGGGGCAATGAGGCATAATACACCGGATTAGGAGTTGTTAGAGCTGGCTTTAGCCTTGGTTTTACTACAAATTAGCTGCCTCACCTTGGCCAAATAGCTTACTAATAGAGTATTGTACAGTACAACACAATGTAGCAAAATACTATACAATGTAATGCAACAAGTATGCCTCCTTATTGTGTACTGAGGCCCAGAGGCATGGGTACTCTCAATCAATCAATCCATAAGCATTTTTAAAATGCCTACTATGTGTCAAGCACTGTGCTCCCTCCTGGGCCCAATGGGGGGGGAGCTTAAATAAAACAACTCTCAGCCCTCAAGAAGCTTATAATGTATAACAAAAATGACAACAACACAGACAGTTATGCAACCATATATGGTCTGTGCATTGGAGAGTTACAAAACACAATGCTAAGTGAGGTGGGATTGGGGAAAGTTTCATCAACTAGGGAAATTCAGGGAAAATTTCATGGAAGATAGGGCATTTCTTAAATGATGGGGTAGAATTTAACTCACAAAGGGGAGGAAGGAGAGCATTTGAAATAGGGAACAGTGTGAGCAAAGACAAGGAAGCAGGAGAGACCAGCATGCATCCTGGATGTGGAGAGCAATCTGGACTGCAGTAGGTGTGATTTTTTTTTGTATCTTTTACATACTGGGGTCATAGGACAGCAAGGTGGCACAGTGGATAGAGAGCCAGGTCTGGATTAAGGAAGACTTATCTTCCTGAGTTCAAATCTGGCCTCAGACACTTACTAGCTATGTGACCCTGGGCAAGTCACTTAACCCTGGTTGCCTTAGTTTCCTCATCTGTCAAATGAGCTGGAGAAGGAAATGATAAACCACTCCAGTATCTTTGCCAAGAAAACCCACAAATAGGGTCATAAAAAGTTAGATACAGCTTAAATGACTGAACAACAAGGTATATATTGGGCTCCACTCAACTCCCCGAGGACAAAGCTTATTTTATTTTTGTGCCTAATTTTTTTTTTTTTGCTTTTTGGAGGGCAATTGGGGTTAAGTGACTTGCCCAAGGTCACACGGCTAGTTTTTGTATTAAGTGTCTGAGGCCAGATCTGAACCCAGGTCCTCCTGACTCCAGGGCAGGTGCTCTATTCACTGTGCCACCTAGCCGCCCCATTTGTGCCTAGTTCTGAGCACAATTCCTAGCACACAGGAGACATTTTTTAAATGCTTGTGAATTGATTCAGGAGGGCACCATGCCCCTGGGCCTCAGTCTCCTCATCTGTAAAATGAAAATGTTGGACTAGATGCTCTCTGTGGTTCCTTCTCATTCTAACATTCTGTGATTTGAGAACCAAAAATACCTGCCTATACCTGCCCAGCTGTACACAAAATTTTATTTATTACATGAATAAAATGAATTGGAAAGCATTAATTAAGCATTCATGATTTGCCAAAAACTCTGCTCTATGCTAAGCGTTGTTAACCTGAAAGTTTGGTTAAAGGTTAGGTGATATGCATTTATATCATTCATTCCCTTAAAGCTAGCAGCTACAAGCTACACTGAGCCAGAACCTAAGTTCTGACTGCCTGAACAAAAGAATGAGAAAGCTTAAATACACTTTAGAACCACCCCAATTCAGTGTGGCAGTGTCACTCAAATTTATGATCTCCATAAATGTTCAACCATTGTATGAGAAAGGAATTTTCTTAATTGAATAGATGTCAAATACAATAAAATAAGAAAATTGACAAAGTGTCAATTGAAATTATGACTCAGGTTATCTGTGTTTTCTTTACCATTAACATGCCATAAAATAGTATATGTCCAAAAAAATATTAAGATAAGAAAAAGTCCCATTACTTAAGCTAGTGCCTCCAGTTAACGGTCTCATCCTTAATGGCCATAAAGCCAGTCCCATCTGACTTTGTTTACATAGGAAGAGATATTCTCTGAGTTTACTCAGAGAACAAAGAAGCTGTTAGGTAGGTCCAGGCTCTTCTACTGGTTGATTAGTTCGGGCCCTGTCCCTTATTGAGGATATCAAATTGATACTAAATGATAATGATAGTATAAGGAGGAAATCGAAATAGTCCCTGCCCTCAGGTAGCCAACCCTCTAATGGGGGGATACAAGACATCTAAGCGAGTCAGTTGCAAAGTGGAAGGAAAGGCCCCAGGGGTACAGCAACAGGGTAGATGGCAAGGCCTGTGTGTCCTTAAGGTGCATCAGCAGGTCAAATGGCAGGCCCCAGGGCCCAGAGAGTAGAATGACATTTTACGGGGGCGGCCAGGTAGCACAGCAAGTAAGAGCACCAGCTCCAGTGTCGGGATGACCTGGGGATCGAATCTGGGCTCAGACACTTAGCACCCACCTGGAAACACCTGGCCGTGTAACCTTGAGCAAGTTACTTAACCCCAATTGCTTTAAAAAAAAAAAAAGAATGACATTTTACTAGAAGGATTCTATTTAGTAACTCTCTATCCATTTAATGTATGTGAATAGGCATGTCCACTTCAAAGAGTGGCACAGGCCTTTAGGGCCCTTATCTCCCACTACTGGAAAAGAAAGCAGGTTACAGAAGAGAATGGAAATTCTGGGTTCCTTCCTACAAGGATGGGGATGGAGAAGGGAGCAGGTGTCAGTATCCAGCCAGGAGGAGAGAAGGTAAAGGGTAGGAAAGTTGAAGAAGAAGAGTTCTTGATCTGTCAGGTTCTCCAGTGACCCATGGGTGGTGGGCAGGCTTGGCAGGGATGTTTGGAGAAATAAGAAAGGTGCCACCCTCCCCTTCTGGTCCAATGTCCTATCTCCAGCTTGCCCTGGACTTCTCCACCAAACTCCAGAAACCTCCTAAACCCTGTAACTCGCACTTCAGAAGTATCCTTTGTTCCAGGGGCTCTTCCTTTTGGATTAAGGGCACTTTTATCTCCATTAGAATGTGAGATCCTCAAAGACAGAGATGGGTTTGGTTGCTTTTTTTTTTCCTTTTAAATTTTATTTATTTATTTCTATTATATATTTATGTTCCCAAGATTTAGCACAGTGACTGGCACACAGTAAATACTTAATAAATGTTTGTTGACTGAGTGAATCAGGCAGTAAGAATGCTGAGTTGGGGGGAGGAGAAACTGTCCAATTGCCTGAATGTGTCAGACCACGTCAAGGTCATTGCTTTATAAATGCAAGTTTCAGAGAGCAGAAACCATGTCAGTTTAAATTGTCCCTACTGTACCTAACCCAGAACCATATTTGCTTCCTTCCCAGATGCCTTTTAACAATAGAGATGGTATAAGGGCAGAATTATAGCTTTGAACAGGAAATTGGTTCTTGACAGGGCAGGTGGTCATTACTGTTTGGGGACAGATACCTTTGCAAATAGTGTGAGGGTGAATTCTTGAAACAGGAGCTATTTATAGGCCATCAAAGTTATTGCTAGAGGAAAGCAAGAAGAAAAACTGAGGGCAAACAACAAGGAAATTCCCAAATCACAGTTGACTCCATATTGGGGGACTGCAGGGCCATTCACTATATGGAAAGTGAGCCTCTCTGTTCAGGGCTGGGGATGGAGTACCTGCTAAATTTATTTGTTGTAAATGTCATCCTGGTTTGCATAAAATGTGATGCCTGATGCTTTATTTAAAACACAACACCTTCAGCTTTGTTCCTGTAGACTTAGATAATAAAAGGATTTCAAATAAGATCTTTGAAATGTCAATCAGATCTTCTATCTCCTAGGAACAAGGATGCAGTTGAACTGCCACGTGACAAAAATGTTGAGGGGAGGGAGGGTTCTGACTTTCAGACTTTTGGGGGATGGGTTCCAGTATGAATTTAGGTCCCCAAGTACCCATATAGCAGAGCTAGGGAATAATAATGATGATGAACTACATTGATGCAATGCATAATGATTTCCAATTTACCAAGAACCTTTCCTCATAAGAACCCTGTGAGGAACCACAGAATCCAAGTTGGAAGGGACCTCAATGGTTGCCTAGTCCAGCCCAGATCTGTTCAAGAACCTATATATTGCACAAGCAGTCATCCAGCCTTGATGAAGTTAGAGTGTTTGTGATGAAAAATCTCATCCAAAATTTAATCAAGAACATGGAGATCTCTTAGGATAAGAACAGGAATTTATTCTCTTCCCCAAGAGAAGAGGGCAGTCTTCTCCACGTCCAAGAGGAAGAGGCACTTTACAAAAGGCAGAACAAGAATTTATACCCTAATGCAGTTAAACCCCCTTCCCACCCTACCCCACCCCTCCCCCCTGCTGTCCCTTCTCCCATTGGCTGAGAGGTGGACCCAAAGTCACAGGGAAACCAGCCACTATCTCAGTGGTTGGGAAACAGGCTTACAAAGAACAAGGATGCTGATTGACAGCAAGGGAAAGAGGGAAGGGTCCCAAAGCAAGGGGAGGGAGGTGAGTTCCGGCTGTCCCTGACTCCCACCGTGAGGAGCCCACAGACATGGGAAATCAGAAAGCCTCCTGAAAGGGCTTGCTGCTGATTGACAGAAGAAATGGAGGGAGGAGGGGAGAGGTGAAGTAGACAGTCACAACTGACATCAATTTTATAAGATCCATTCTGAGAAATTTTCACACCCCCAGACAAGAGGAACCCACTACCTCCCAAGGAAGCACTTTTAGACAGCTCTAATTGCCCACAAAACTGTTCTGACCTCAGCCCTAAGTCCAACTCTTGGTGACTTTCAACCACCACGCTTTTGCATGAAAAAGAACAAATTTAATCCCTCTATTACAGCACAACCATTCGAATATTTGAAGACAGACAGCATTCCGCACACCCACTCGCAGTCTTCTCTTCCTTATTTTAAATATGCCCAGTTCCTTCAACCAGTCCTTATGATCTGAAGGTTCTTCATCATCCCAGCCAATTCTCCCCTGGATAATCTCCAATTTATCATCTTTTCTAAAATGTTTTGCTTAGAGATGAACACAATGCTCCAGGTATGGTCTGATCGAGACAGAGCCCAACAAGACCATCATTTCCCTAGCCTTGGGTCTTCTACTATCAATGGCCCTCGTGTTCCAGGTAAGACTCGGAGTCATGTAAATTGTCCTCCTGTTTCTGCTTATTTTGCTCAGTATCAGTTCATACAAATCTTCCTAAATTTTTCTGAATTCTTCATGTTTACTCTATTTTCCAGTACAATAATACTCCACCACATTTTTAGCCTCTTGGATGCATTTAATGCTTGACTGGACTAAAAGAAGTCCTTGTGCCTCAGCACCAAATGACCATCCACAGTAATGTCAAACTCAAACCAACCTTGGAACACTCAGGATTAGTCAGAGATTCCAGCTTTTCCCCTTTATGCTGGGATTATTTTCAATTTGTTCTCTTTATGGGTATGGTGGAAATTCACAAACACTGAAATGGTTGTTAAAACATCAGACTCTCTCTCTCTCTCTCTCTCT
>NW_027186492.1:406639-406756 GCF_028583685.1 Petaurus breviceps papuanus | reverse complement strand
TTTCTGTCTCCCTCTGTCTTATCTCTGTCTCCCAGTCTCTCTGTACAATGTCTATGTTTCTCTACTTCTCTCTCTCTGTCTCTCTGTCTCTGTCTCTCTCTCTGTCTCTCTCTTTCT
>NW_027186492.1:395157-406539 GCF_028583685.1 Petaurus breviceps papuanus | reverse complement strand
CCTCTCTACCTCTTTCCCCCAGAATGGGCTGAGAGCAAGGCAGTTAGGTGGTACGGTCCTGGGCTTGGAATCAGGAAAACTCATCTTCGTGAGTTCAAGTTCAGCTTCAACCACTTATTAGTTATATGACCCTGGGTAAGTAGCTTAACCCTGTTTGCCCCAGTTCCTCATCTGCAAAATGAACTGGAGAAGGAAATGACACACCATTTCAATATCTTTGCCAGGAAAACCCTAAAAGGCTACACAAAGAGTCAGACACAACTGAAACAATTCAGCAACAAGAAGAACTGAGGGAAATATTATCTCCTGTCCCGTTGAGGATTTTGACTTTCCTCTAACACATCTTCATTTAGTCTCACTTCCCCATCCATAAACACAGACACTAAGCACAACAAATAACCATAGGTTACATGCAGCATAAACTAGCATAAAGACACAAGAATAAGCATCTAGCACAGGTTCCCAAAGTGGATGATACCACTCCCTAGGGAGCCCTGGATGATCCAGGGAGCCAGTAGTAGCCTCAGGTGCAACTGGGGTGGGGGGTGGGGGGCATTGAACAAAAATAAGGGAGCAATGGAAGCATAAGGAAAAAAGAGGAGAAAATTTTGAAAAACCATTCGTATATGTTTCATCTGTTGTGTAACAGAGTTAAAGTCATAGTGAGTATTTTCCAAATAAACACACGAAATGCAAGTTATAACAGATCAGTGGTCAAGTCAGCTAACAGGTCTTACCAAGCAAGTACTGGCAGATAAGTATGTCATGCATTGTTGGGAAGTCCAGCATGCATCAGCAGGAATATGTGTGTGTAATGACCAGTTTACAATATGGTTACTTGATGGAATATTGCATCATCAAAATTTCAATGCAGGGAAAAAAACACATTTACAATCATTTTTTTCATTTAAGATGCATCACTTTTTTTTAATTTATATTTTTTTGGAATGAGGCAAATTTAAAAAACTGTTAAAGGGTTAAAGAAAGTAGATTTCCAGGGGGGCACAGAATAATTTTTTTTAAGGGCCACTAGGCCAAATAAATTTGAGAACCTCTGATCTAAAGAAACAGGCTCCCAAGGTCAGACTGCAGAAAAGTCTAGACAGAGTTGGAGAACCTGAAGCCTCAAGACCACAGATGGTCTTCTAGGTCTTTGGGTATAGCCTTTTGACTGAGTCCAAGTTTTACAGAACAAATCCTTTTATTGAGGAGATTTTTCTTTGAAGTTTGGATTCAGTCAAAGGGCCATGCACTTGAGAACATTAAGGACTACATGTGGCCTTGAGGCTGCAGGTTCCCCAGCCCTAGTAGGAGATGATACCCAGCAGGCAATTGACCATGAGTGACTGGAATTCAAGGGAGCAATCGGAACCAAATATATAGATTTGGGATCTATACAGATATGTAGAGAGTAATTTAATCTCTGTTTTCCTTGGTTTCCTCATTTGTAAAATGTAATACATCCCAGGGCTGTTGTGAAGATCAAACACAACAATAGTCATAAAGCATTTAACCTAGTGTCTGTACACAGAAAGTGCTATCTAAATGTTAGCTATCGTCATCATCATCATCTTCTAATGACTTTACTCCTTTGCTCAAAATCTTATCATGCTTTCTTATTTCCTACAATAAGGAATAAAACAAATTTTCATTTGTCTGGCATTCAAGGCCCTGTACAGTCTCTTTCTACTCTACCGTTCCAAGAGTGTTACAGTGGAAAGAGTGCTGAATTTGGAGCCAGAGATTCTGGGTTCGTGTCCCGGCTCATCTGCTCACTGCCTGTGTGACCTCTGGTGATTCAATGAGAGTCTTGGTGTCCTCAATTAGAGATAGAGATAGAGGTTTAGATAGGAGAGAGACAGACAGACAGACAGAGAAAGAGAGAGAGAGAGAGAGAGAGAGAGAGAGAGAGAGACTACTCACTACCTGTGTGACCTTTGGTAACTCAATGAAAGTCTTGGTGTCCTCAATTGTGAGAAGAAGAAAAAAAAGGGGAAGGACTCCATGACCTCAAGAATTCCTTCCATCTTTAAATGCATATAATACACTTACATAGATAGAGAGAGATATAGATAGGAGAGACAGACAGACAGACAGAAGGGGAGAGGGAGAGAGAGAGAAAGAGAGAGAAACTCTATATAGCAAATTATTTACTATTAATAGATTATTACTATAAGCCATTGCAGGTGGAGGCCTTATACCTTTGTTCAGGCTATTTCTTATGACTAGAATGCCCTCCCCTCCTACTCCCACAATTTCTGCCCACTGTACCCCTATCTATTCCCTAAAGCCCACCTCAAAACTACACTCTTCATGAAACTTTCTTGACCCACTCAGTCAATGATGATGCCTCTTCCCACCCCTTGGTCATTACTTAATGTGTGTAATGTGTAATGTGTGTGTATGGGGGATGGGGGGTGCTGGCAAATAATTAACAACTGGCTCTCTGATGGAAAAAAAGTCACTGTCACAATCTTAAATTTAATCTGAATTATTGTTTTGTGAAGTTTGGATTCAGTCAAAGGGTTACATTTGAGGACCTAGAGGGCCACATGTGGCCCACAGGTTCTCTACACCTGGTCTAGACAATCAACAAAATAATAAATCAAACCCTGATTTATTCATGTTCACACTGAAAATTTAACAATAGTCTCTTGCAAGTCAGTGGAAGTTCGCTCTAGCATACCTCTTCTCAGGATCCTTTGTTGCACCTTTCTTAAGCATTTGTCATGTATTCATCCTCATTATAATTATGTATATGTCATATCTGCCTTATAAAGCATAGGGACTAAATTTTCTATCTTCCTGTCCATCCTCCATTGCCACTTAGTACAATTCTCTGCACAGAGGTGGGTATTTAATAAATGTTTGTTGAATATAAACTAATTTAAATAGTAGTTAACATTTGTATTACTTTACAAAATACTTTACAATTATTATCTCATTTGATTCGCCACAATAAACCTGGAAGGTAAAATGGTCTTCCAGTTGAAGAAACTGAAGCACAAAGAGGTTAAGTGACTTACCCAAGGTCATACAACCAATACGGGTTGGAGGTAGGATTCAAAAACTCAGGTTTTCCTGACTTGGAGTCCAGCACACTAGGAAAATGTACCATATAGCTGAAAATTTAAAGTAAAGAGTTATTCTTTAGTTATGTCCTTACATTTTGGGAATCTTCAGCCCTCTCTACCCCTTCTACCCTGAAGGTCATTGTATACAATATTTATAAGATAGCAGTTTTCAAGGTGATGGGGTCAAAGATTTAGAGCTGAAAGTCACCTTAGAAGCATAGAAATTCATCCAACCCCCTTATTTTATAAGTGAGGAAACTAGCTAAGAAAGGATGAATGACTGCTTGCATCACCCTGTTACCGTGTTTCCCCGATAATAAGACCTATCCCGAAAATAAGCCCTCCCCTTACTGTGTAAGATTCCTCTAAAATAAGCCCTCCCCCGAAAATAAGCCCTATTGAGATTGCTGCTGTAGTGAAGGTGATCCCCTGCGCTACACACTACATTACGGTACCCTCTGTATTCACCTTCCCCCCCCCCCCGTGAAACGCACGCCGCGCTCCGAGCTGCATCCAATCAGAGCTGCAGCGGTGAGCGCATCATCCTGTTCTTCCCCAGTGATTTGCTTTTTGAATAAAGGTATATTTTTTTGTTCACATTTACCTGTTTATTAAAATTGCTGTCAATGTTCATTAAAATAAGCCCTCCCCTGAAAATAAGCCCTCTGGTATTTTTCTGTCCAAAAAAATAATAAGACAGTGTCTTATTATCGGGGAAACACGGTAGTAAACGTCTAAAGCAGAGTTCAAACTTAGGTCTAATGATTTTAAATCCATCATTCTATCCACTATACTCCACCACCTTGAATTTGTATCCTTCCCCACCTTCTGTTGTAGGTAAAGCACATTTGCATTTGTCTTGTTATCAACAGACATAGAAAACAACCATTCAGCTGTATTATTTGGTGTTGGCGTGTTGGTGGCCTTCAAGTGTACAAGTGAGATTCTGATTCATGATTTTATTGATATAGGGAATTTCCAGTGTGGAATCTCTCTCCACCATTGCAGAGTAGCAACTCATCTGTTATTTATAGACTTAGAGGTGTCTGTTGTTTGTCCTTCATTTTTTAAGAGAAACAATGACATCTTGATGTTGGGGTAAAATAGTGGATGATGGTTAATGTCTTGACTTGCTAATGAATTGGATTTAAGTGAGGTAGAATTACACAAAGTCATCAACTTCACTCTCTCTTCCAAAGTCATCAAAGTTCAGTGTCAAGACAACTAGCGATGGCCTGGGATACAGTGGATGAACTTGGCATCTTTGATGCCTGACTGATCGCTAAGCACCCCACAGCACCTGTGTCAGCCGTCTTCATGGCTGTTGTTCTCATCTGCCCATTCCACCAGAGGAAGTCTTCACATGCTTGGGATAGACACCCTGCCCCTAACTCACTGATAGGTTTGAGACATGTCAATTACCCTCAACCTGATTTAGCCTATCTGCTGAAATGGTTTTACCAGGGTATGGCTACTGCACATGCTGTAGCTTCTTGGAGCCACAGGTGAGAGTTGGATGATAGGCGGAAACAAAGGTGTATGAACAACCCTGAAGAGGGCTGGACAAGCCCTCACACCAGAGATGCTAGTCTTCCCTGAACACCCCACGTACCCCTAGAGGTGTCTAAGGGGATGATGAGAGGTTAGTGACTCACCCAGTCCCTTAGCTATATCTCAGGGCAGGATTTGAAAGCAGATCACATCCCTTCATATAATATTTTAAAGCTCTTTTCTATAATGCAGGTAATGTACTTTATAAATCTTAGTAATGTATACATACAAATATATACATATGTGCACACATACATATGTCAGTCATTCTTTTTCCTTGTTTCCTCAGTTCCCGTATAAATGAAATCATTCCCTTTAATTTTTTTTTTAATTCCTGTTCTCCTCAGCACTTCTTTGCTCCCTTCTAGACCCTCTCTGTGTTTTCCATCTCACCTTAAAGGTCAATCTTTTCTTTAAGTTTCCTTGGGTAAGTAATTCCTCAGGTAAACAGCTAACAGAATTCAGAAAACAACATCGCTGAGGAGGAATTGTTTCAGCCTCAGAGAGTTGAGGTTTGGTTTGTTTGAGTTTGTGTGGCGTTTTTATTTGGGGGGGGGGAATACTATAGATAGATGATAGACGAACAGATAGACAGACAGACAGACAGATAGATAGATAGATAGATAGATAGACAGACAGACAGACAGACAGACAGATAGAGAGAGAGACAGACAGACAGACAGACAGAAAGAAAGATAGATAGATAGAAAGATAGATAGATAGATAGATAGATAGATAGATAGATAGATAGATAGATAGATAGATAGATAGATAGATAGACAGACAGATAGACATGGATGATAGAGAGTAGATAAAGCATTTATTAAGTATATACTTAAGTATGTGCACAGCAAGAGCTAGGGATACAAATATAAGCAAGTAAGACAGTGTCTGCCCTCAAGGAACTTATATTCTAACTGAAGACTACACATTAATAGAAGCTGTAAAGGGGGCGGGGAGGGGCACAGGTGGGATAAAGCCTTGTAGGACAAGGCTTCACCTCTCTGGGTCCCCGCTCCCTCATTTGGGAAATGGGAGGGGGGCAAGACTGGACTAGATGATATCTACTGCTTTTCCAACTTTAAATTTGTGTGATCTTGTGAGATCTGGATACATCAAGAAGCTGACTACAAACAATAAGTTCTATTCAGTTTATGAAAAGGTTTAGGCTCCAACTAAAGAGCCTGGATTTTTCTCTAAGGAGGCCTGCTTGCCCCCCAACTCTAGAGGCTTCCTGAGTGCCACCTGGTCCTTTCAAGGGCTGTTTTTCCAGTTTTTGGTCTCCTTTCCTGAAACAAGTCAGACTTTTTCTTGAATTTGATGCTGTCAGATTTTGCATTTGAAATCTGACTCTGAAACAAAATATCTGCTCATTCCTGCCTTCCTTCCACCACCCCCATCTACACCATCTATAAACACAACCGAATATGTGTGCTTGGATAACTGAAGGCAGAAGGACTCCACTATCCCCTCCCTTGCTGGCCCCACCACCACTTTCATCAGTCCAGATGAGAGGAAGCACCATCCTCTTCACACTCACATTCCAAGAGGCTTTTATCTTGATTGTCATTCTCTCCTGCCATTTGCAGGCCTTCGTAATGGCATCACACCATAAATCTTTCCTCCCCTAAAGAGTTTAAAGGGTAATGCAATTTGCCCTCATTTCTCCCTTTCTGGCCTCAAAGGGAAGCAGCTCCTATCACAAACTGAGCTTCCTTTTTCCCTGCCACAGGAGGCAAATCAGGAGACATGAGAAAATGTGTGTTGGTCATTATTTATCCTAAGACCGAATGTAATTTCCTGATGCATATGAAACTTTCACATCAGCAGTATGCTGGTGATGGGGCGCTTGGGTGCCTGTGCTTGAACCCCAGCTCCAGCTGCACCTATGGAATTTCACCATTTGAACCAGCTGTGTACTGGCTGCATATTGGGTCATAAAGATATTTACTACTCACAGATCTATCATATGTATCCTAGACTTAGCCATATGTATACTCCCCTAAGTTAATCTTGTCTAACAAGACATTGATGGGGGCAGCCTGGGTATTTCTCAGTCAGCCCTTACCATTAGTAGACTTAGTGATGTTTCAGGCCTAAAACCACACCTCCCTGTAGCCCTACCTTGGGTTATTTCCCAGTGAACTCTGGGTAAAATACCTGCACAGTAGATATTAAAAGTGCATGTTCCTTTAAGAACTGACCACTCTTGGGGCAGCTAGGTGGCACAGTGAATAGAGCACCAGCCCTGAAGTCAGGAGGACCTGAGTTCAAATGTAGCTGTTTGACCTTGGGTAAGTCACTTAACTCCAATTGCCCTACCTTCCCCCCTCCAAAAAGCAAAAAAAATGAAAAAGAACTGACCACTCCTTAACCACTGCCTAATCCCCCCTTACTTACCGAGTTAGCATATTTGGCTCATGTTTTACTATATTTTATCCTATATAAACTTTAGCTGTACCCCTCTAAGGTTGCAGGTTCCCTAAGAACTCTTGCCCACTGAAAAAAAAATAAATGAATGAATGAATGAATGAATGAATGAATGAATGAATGAATGAACTTTTGCCACCTTGACTTAAAGAATGCTTGAGTCTGCGAATTCATTCCAGGCGACCTTGCCCTGGGAACTCTGGTCTCAGTATCCCTATATCCCTGGGGGTTTCTCCCCCAACATTTCTGGTCCCTCAACACTGGTAAATATTTAATAAAAAGCTCTCCAAAAAAAGTATGTAGGACACGCTATTAAGTTTAATCTATCTTACTGACATCATCTCTATTATTTTAAGTCTAGACAACAAACAAAACAATAAATAGAGTCCAAATTTGTCATGTTCGCCAATTCTTGAGGTGTAAATGCTCACGCTGAAAATTTAGCATTCAGCTTTCCTGGGCAGTTGAACTGGTTCTGTTCATTTCAGCTTTCTCTCCCCTACTCTAGGCCTTTCTTACTTTTCACCTGCACCATCACAATAGTTTGATAGTTGGTCTCCTTGCTTCTTCTCTCCACTCCATCCAATCTACTTCACTCCTGCCAAATCTATGTTCCTAAAGCTCAGATCTAGCCATAGTTCTCTATTGACTGAAAATGGATATACCTGTAGTTCTTACTATTTATCTATTGGCCACTTAACAGAAGGGAAGAGCCAGGGTCAGGGCAGAAAAAAATTGTTCATATGCTGAGTTTGTCAAGTCTCTACAATTTCATTCATTCATACACTCAAGAAACATTTATTAAAAACCTACTGTGTGTATAAATATGTTAGGTCCTAGGACTAACATTTTTAATCTATGTATTTATCACATACAGAAATTGAGCTTGCTTTATATATATTTGTTTGAACTTTGTCTCCTCTATTAAATTGTAAGCTCCTTGAGGACAAGGACTTTCTTTGGCCTCTTTTTGTATCCCCAGTGCTTAGAACAGTGGTTGTTCTATTGTTTAAGTCATGTCTGATTTACTATGGAATTTTGAATTTTCTTGGCAAAGATACTGGAGTGGTTTGCCATTTCCTTCTCCAGCTCATTTTACAGATGAGCAAATTGAGGCAAACAAGATTAAGCATCACACAGCTAGAAAGTGTCCAAGGTCAGATTTGAAATCTAGAAGATGAGTCTTCCTGAGTCCAGGCCGAGCACTCCATTCACTGCACCACCTACCTGCCCCAGTACATAGTATGGGTTTAATAAACCTTTATTTATTGATGGGGGGGGCATCTCTAGTCATCCTGATCTCTATCTGGCCACTGGACCTAGATGGCTCTGGAGGAGAAAGTGAGGCTGGTGATTTTGCACAGCCCTGCCTCACTTAAATCCAATTCACTTGCATGTCATGGCATCACTGATGTCATGGTCTGTTTCAAAAAGGAAGAATAAAGAACAATTGATTTGCTGAATAGATGACTCATCTAGTGCTAAGTGGCGATATTAAGTCACAGAATCCTCCAAGACTGAAAGGATACAGAGAAATCACTTGGTTAATACCTCTGAATTATAACACAAACAATAGGCAGTTATATAGCATTTTAATTTCCAAAGAACCTCAGTAGAGTATCCTCACCACAAGCTCTTTGAGAGACATAATGTAGGTCTTATTATCCCCATATGACCGATGAGAAAACTCACCCTCAAAGAGGTTAAATGACTTGCCCAGGATCTTAATGTTCTGCAATAGACAGAATTTGAGCCCAGGTTTTCCTGGGCTACTTAGCTACTACACTATACTACCTCCCACATAGGAATAGAACCATATTTAAGCTTTTCCACTAACCTAGCCAGCTCAGATTTCAAGGTACAGAGATGGAACCTCACACCCAATTGGCCTATGAGATTTTTTTGGTAACATAAAAACTTGATTCAATGGATAAAAGATATTGAAGATGCCCTTGTCCAGCCTGCTTCATTGCCCTCCAAGGTCTTAATATTTGGGGAGAAACTTAATGGTTTGGTTGCAAGAGTTCAAATAGTCCATGTAAAAGTAACAGGAAAGACAACAGGCTGATTCTGAATAGTAGAGAAAGTCTAGGGTTTTCTACGTTGATAGAAAAGGGGAGTTAGAGGTTTCACTATTTGTTTAAATAAACAGGGCAACTGCCTCTGAATACACCAATTGTGAGTAGAACAAATAAGGAATTAGTAAGTCAAATTCTTTTTAAGTCAATAACTGGACCTAATGGACTAATCAATCATTCTTTCTCCACCTTCATGTCCCTTCTTCCAGTAGCTGAGGGATGATAGAGAACAGGGAGCATGGTGAAAAGGCCTGGAAATCATCAACACAGAAATAGCAGTTTCTACTATTCTTAGAGATACAAGAATGGAAACTCCAGAAAGAATGGAAATTCCAAGTAATGAGTTTCCACAGGAACCCTTGACAAACCCATTCTTGGATGTCATGGCCAGGAGAGATATGAAGGGATTGTGCACATAGTAGCAAGAGTACATGACTCAGCCAGGTTAAAATCCCAGCTCTATCACTACATAGCTATGTGACCATAACCAAATCACTTAACCTTCTGAGCTTATATAAAGAGTTATGTGCCACCTTTGAGAACGAAGCAACCTAAAGCTTATAAACACAGCTAGAAAGAACACTGCTAGGAAAAAATGTGACTCAATGTAAAAAAGTCATTATCAGAAAGAGGGAATCAGTTATCAGAAGTCAAGTGAATAAGTTAGGAGAGACTGTGGTAGAATTTCCCTAGCCTAAAAACTATTCTTAATAGCTAGCAATTTTATAGTGCTTTGACATTTGCAAAGTGCTTTACAAGTCTTATTTCATTTGATCCTTATAACAATCCTGGGAGGCAGGTGCTATTATTATCCTCATTTTACAAATGAGGAAATTGAGGTAGCCTGCAGTGAAGCAACTTGCCCAGAATCACACAGCTAGTAAATGCCTGAAGCTGGATTGGAGCTCAGGTCTTCTTGACTCTAGGTCCAGTATGCTATCTACTATGCAACCTAAGGGCCTGCCTTTACTCAATTTATCAGTTTTTTTAAGCAATATTTTCTTTTTCTCTAATTACATGTTAAAACAAATTTTAACTTTTTTTAAGTTTTAAGTTCCAAATTCTCTTCCTCCCTCTTCCCTTCTCCCCTCCCTGAGACAGTAAGCAATCTGGTATAAGTTCATTACATGTGAAATCATGTAAAATGTTTCCATATTAGTTATTTTGTACAAGAAGACAAAGAAATAAAGAAAGAAAGAAGGGAGGGAAGGAGGAAGAGAGGAAAGGAGGAAGAAAGGAAGGAAGGAAGGAAGGAAGGAAGGAAGGAAGGAAGGAAGGAAGGAAGGAAGGAAGGAAGGAAGGAAGGAAGGAAGGAAGGAAGGAAGGAAGGAAGGAAGGAAAAGAAAAATTGTGTGGAGCATTTGTAAAAGTTCAGGGCCCAAGACCCAGAATCTCACTCACACTGTGAGAATGAATGAGTTCTCTGAGGAAAAGTGTTTAGATAGAGAAAAGTATCACTTGGAGCATTGTCTCAAGCAATGTCCAGACCAGAAGAAGAAGGGAGAGCATACTGTCTTATTATAAAAGTCAAGTATTTTTAGAGCATTTTTTAAGGGTTTGGTTGTCTTTGGTGTCAAAAATACTGGGAGGGGGAAGAAATTGTTCTTGTTCAGTTGTGTCCGACTCTTCAAGACCACATTTGACAAAGATACTGGAGTGGTTTGACATTTCCTTCTCCAGCTTATTTTACAGATGAGGAAACTGAGGTAAACAGAGTTGAGTGACTTGGCCAGGGCCAGACAAATAGTAAGTGTCTGAAGCCAGATTTGAACTCAGGAAGATGAGTCTGACTACAGTCCTGACTCCAGACTTGGTGATCTATCTATTGTGCCACCTAGTTTCCCTTACACACACACACACAATTTGTATAGATAGGTATACACACATATGTACATATATACACACAGGTACACAGTATAATATGTATGTGGGTGTGTACACATATGTTGTTGTTCAGTCATTTTTTAGTAATGTCTGACTCTTCATGACCCCATTTGGGGTTTTCTTGGCAAAGATACTGGAATAGTTTGCCATTTCCTTCTCTAACTCATTTTACAGATGAGGAAACTAAAGTAAAAAGAGTTAAGGGGCTTGACCAGGGTCACACAACTACTAAGTGTCTGAGGTCAGATTTGAATTCAGGAACATGAATCTTTTTGACTCAAAGCCTGGCACTCTAACCACTGTACCATCTAGTTGCCCTTATATACACACACACAATAGATATAGACACACACATATATATATAT
>NW_027186492.1:393403-395147 GCF_028583685.1 Petaurus breviceps papuanus | reverse complement strand
ATATATACACAGGTATACCTATAGACACACATACACACACACACACACATATATATATATATCCATTAGGCATTTATTTAAAACTTACTGTATACAATGTACTATATGCAATGAAGTAGTTTTTTTTAAGTTTACCCTTAAAAAGTGGAACTATAGGCAAGTATGTCATTTATACTCAAAGTCATATCTAGCAATTCTGACACCTAGAACACATTCAGTGATGCAGAAATGGTTTTAGGTATAGGAGACAATGTGGCATGTACAGTAGAAAGAATACTGTGAGTCAGAGGTTCAAATCTGGAATCAGATATTTGACGGTGTGACTTTGGACAAATCACTTAAAGGAAGAATAAAGGACTCAGACTCCCTAAGGTTCCTTACAGTTTTGAGTCTATGCTCCTGAAGCCCTGTGGTGGGACTTTCAGTATATCCATGTGTATCAGCAATGCCATATTCAAAATGCCTATGGAAATTACAGATATGCCGATATAATTATCCATCACAAAATACATCAGGCTTGCCATATGGGGGAATAAGCTAGAAAATTTATTAAAATACCAAAAGACTGAGTCCCAAAACCAGAAAGTGAAGGCCATCAGAGTAGTTATGACATTGGCACAGGTAGATAAAGTAGAAAGCACCCACATTCTCAAGCCTTTAAAACAGAACAGGCTACCTCAGGCAAAGGTCCTCCTCTCCCCACTCACAGCAACCACCCAGCATCCAGGAAGCGTGCTCCCAGCAGCTCCGGCCCCTGGCAGTCCTCAGCAGGAGTCCTTAGCAGAAATTCTGGCTGACTCAAAAAGGGCTTCACGCTGCCGCCACTGCCTCTGCTGCTGTTGCAGCCGTCACCGCCAGTGCTAGCCACCGCAGGAACTCTAGCTTGGCTTCCGCTTCCTTTTGCTCCACCCCTTCCTGCTACGTCAGCAAGTCCAATGGGGCATGGAAGATCTTTAAATCCCATAACCCTTACACCATGAGGCTTTCAGAGGAATGAATGTTCCACATTATGATAACTTGTAATAATGACAAGGTTTAGAACTCCCACACGCCCCTAATCACCCATAGCATTGAGCACCCCACTCTGCCTATAGGCTTCCTCTCTTTGGTCACTACTCTGGTAAAACAATCCTTCTGCCCTGAACTTGCTGTTTGATGCTTCCATTTTCTTTCTACTTTACAGCCCTTACAATCTGCCTTACAGTCTCATGACTCATCTCCTCAAGGGCTGGAGTATGCCAACCTTTCAAGGTGACAATTCACTAATCTGGTTAACTCATTTTGTTAATATACCAATGGAAGCAGGATAGGGGCTTCTCAGGATCCAAGTTCTTAGACTGACCTTACATACTACAGCAAGACTCTTTTAGAGACAATTACCATTCTGTCTCTTTATTATTACATGTTTAGTTGTTCAGATTAAATAAAAATGAATAGTATAAAAACTCTATGCCATTAATTTATGTCATATAGATCTATAGATACATAGCATCTTATAGTGGAAATAGCACTGAGGACCTTGGTTCAAATCTGCCTGTGTGACCTGGAACAAGTCACTTACCCTTCCTTGGCTTCAACTTCCTCATCTGTAAAATGATAGGGTCAGATTATCTCTTACAGTTGTACATCTATAATATTAAGATTTTATCTAAATGTATACATATACATACATACATGTAGATAGATAAATGGGTAGATAGATAGATAGATAGATAGATAGATAGATAGATAGATAGATAGATAG
>NW_027186492.1:370296-393393 GCF_028583685.1 Petaurus breviceps papuanus | reverse complement strand
TAGATAGATAGATAGATAGATAGATAGATAGATAGATAGATAGATAGCATTGTTCAATTAATTGTATCCAATTTTCCATGACTCCATTTGGGGTTTCATGACAAAGTTACTGGAATGGTTTGCCATTTCCTTCTCTAGCTCATTTTACAGATGAGGAAACTGAGGCAAATAGAGTTAAGTGACTTGCCCAAGATCACATAGTAAGTGTCTGAGGCTAGATTTGAGTTTGGGTCCTCTTGACTCCAGGACTAACTCTTTATCCACAACATCACCTAGCTGCCCCTACACATTTATGTATGTGTATTATAAATAGGAGTGTGTTAGTAAATGTTAAGCAACTTTTTGGAGGGGAAATATATGTACAACATGCTTATAAGTTTAATGTGCAGTATTAAAACTTTCTCCATCACTTTCTTAACTCTAGATAATCAGTAAAATAATAAATCAAGTCATGATTTATGGCATCCACCATCTTCTAATCTAAGGTATAAATATTCACATGAAAATTTAACAATTGGAAGTGCTGGTACAAACTGACTCCAGCATCCCCTTGATTTACAATGCAGTTCTGTAAAAAGTTACATCCTAACCATATTACAAAAAAAATGAATCTAGGGTAAAATAATCCCCCCAACAAGACACTAAACTTTCCTACCCTTTAGACCAGAGATTCCACTGCTGGCACTATATCTTTAAGGAGATTATTAATATCAAGATAAGACCCATAAATGCAAAAATGTTCATAGCATCATTGTTTGGAATCAATCAATCAACATTTGTAATGACAATTACAAGGACAATATCATTTGCAATGACAAAAATATACATATACCCAACAATTGGAGAATGGCTGAATAAACCATAGTATGGGGATGTAATAGAACATTATTGATGGGAAATAAAAATTAATATTAAAAATTCAGAGGAACATGGGAAAATGTATATGAGATGAGGCAGAGTTAAGAAAGCAAAACAAAATAATAATGTGACACAACACAAAGTCACCTACAAGGGGAAGCAAAATTCTGGTCAAATACAACTATCAGTATTAGCTCTGTGCTATCCAAATAAAAGGACACATTCCTCTTTCTGTTTGGAAATGAACTACTTCAAGAAATGCTCTCTATGAAAGGGTTTGCTTGAGTGGTTATTGAAAAATGTCTGATGTGCTAAAATGAAATGTATCAAGAAATTTTTTAAAAAGTGAAAGACTTTGCTACTCTCATCAATGCAATGATCCAAGACAATTCCAGAAGCCTAATGATAAAAAAAAATGTTATCTGCCTCCAGAAAGAGATCTAATAAACTCTGAGTGTAGATTGAAGAATATTTTTTCCATTTTATTTTTCTTGCTTGTTTTTGCATCAAGGCTAATATAGAAATGTGTTTTATATGACTTCACACATATAATGTGAATCGTATTGATTGCTTTTTTGGTGGATAGGAAAGGGTCTGAAAGGAGGGAGAGAATTTGGAACTTGAAATTTTAAAAAAATTTTAATTAATAAAAGAATAAAAGATAGGGTTGTAAGAGTGTCAAGAACTTACTGGTGTGCCTATGGTGGCGATCAAAACTATAGTGGCTATGGCGGATATGATTATACTGGGTATAACTATGGGAACTATGGATATGGACAGGGATATGCAGACTACAGTGGTCAACGAAGCACGTATGGCAAAGCATCCCGAGGGGGTGGTAATCACCCAAACAATTACCAGCCATATTAAAGGAGGACATGGAGAAAACAGGTGTGGATGCTACAGCACTCTATCTTGCAGGATGACGACATTGAATGGAGAGTGGTCTTCTATTGATCTGAGATGACTATTTTGTAAAAGACTTTTAGTGTACATGACACAACTGTGTCCAATTGTATATAGCGGCCGATTTAGTTTTCTTGTTTTTGCTTTTGTCCTTTGCCATCTGTGTTATGACAAAATGTGGATTTGTGTTTATACAAATTTTATTTGTATAATTTCATGTTAATTGATTCTCAAAAATAAATTACTTGTGATTGTTTTTCTGTGTCAGGTACTAAATGCTCTGTAAAAAAAAATGTAATTTTAAATAAGCAATAATTGAGGCACAGTTTATTCTCTAGGAGTCATGGACAATGGGGAGAAGCGGTGGTCCTTTATAAATAGCGAGCAGCAAACTTTGCCTTAGTGTCCTAATTCCCTTGACAAAAGGTCTATGCTAAGGATTCATGTCCATGTTTAAAATAAGGATAGATGCTAGTGACCATGCAGTTAAATAGCGTTTGTCCCCAATATGCGTTCTTGGGATCTTTGTGATGAGAAGTGTTAATTCAGCATGTTGTGAATAGCTGAAATTGTTTTTATCAGGCCATAGATTCCTCGACCTTTTTTTTTTCTAAGTAGAGCACCTTTTTATTAAACACCACAAAGTAAGTTAGTAAGTACTTTTACAAGTTGACAAGATGCTTTGAGCCTGTTTGTAAAAAAAACAAAACCAAAAAAAAAAAAACCCATTCATCTATTATGATTACTTGACACTTGCATTGAATGTGAGTGTAGTTCAAATTGCATATTTCTGCATCCATTGAAACTGGAACAAAGATTAATATGGGCAAGATTTTCACTAGAATTGTAAGTAAATTGTATTCTGAAATAGTGCATTATGTCACGGCCGCTGCCAAACCATAAGTAGCTATTTCTTATTGGAACACACACTTGGAAAGCTTTAGTAGAGTTATGGCTTTTGTCTTGGAACTTTTTAGGAAAAGTCATGGTAGTAAATCCCATAAACTCATGTATTGTTTTGTATTCTAAATAAAGGTTATTTTTCCATTTAAAAAAAAAAAGAACTTACTGGTGTGCATGCAATTTTTATTATAATGGTTGCTATAATGTTGTATAGTCTGTGATATCCATTCCTAGGTGGAATGGGGATCAAGCTGGTCAATGAATGACTCATCATCTTGTGGTGAATGAATGGTTAAATTAAATGAGTAATTAGTTGAGGACAGGAAAAAAATATCTGGTTTCTTCTGCTCCTAGATTGTGTCAATCGACTTAGTTCAGTCAAAAATGGGGAACTAGGGGGTGTCTCCAAGGGGGAGCCCTAATTTATAGAACTAGAAAATAGATTGACCTGCAAGCAGCATGGCCTTAGGAAGAATGTGGTTACAAGACCTGGCTTATATAGATGAAAGAGATGGGTTTTCCCATCTATCATTAGTTAAAAGATCAAAACACCTCTCGTCAAAGGCTATAGCAGCAGGCTGTAGAAGACAAAGAATACCCAGGCCAGTCAAATCCTTGCAATGGAACTAGTATTGAGCAAATACCAGGGCCAAGACCAAGCAAGAGTTAGGCAGGAAAGAGCTAAAGAGAGAAGAAAAATACCATCTAGTTGTCTCAGAGGGCCAGCTAAGAATTCTAAGACCCTTTGTGGACTATGAAAATGTTAACCTTTTTAACTGCAATTGTGCCACCCATCCCTGGGCCCCCTCCTTTGCATGCTTCCCTGTAGTGCATGTACTAAATCCCCTTTAAATTGTTTAAGACTTTGGGGTGCTGCTGTCATAGAAAAGGAGTGGTGGTAGGTGATAGAGGAAATCCTGCAGTCTTCTTCCTGTAATGAGCAGAAGTAGTGGTGGCAAGAAACCAGATGAGGTTAACAACAAACCAAGTCTTGGGTATTCTGTGGAAAAAAAAAATAGTAAAGTTATAGGGTAGAGGGGAATCATTGCACCCCATGACACCACTTTGGCTTCTTACTCAAAAGTATGCTCACCCCTGTCCTCAGTTGCTATGCAGCTGTTTGCTTTCGCACTTGTGTGTTTTGAATGCCTACGTTCTGGAAAGAGAACCAGGACTATTTAGAGAGTATTGGTTCTACTCTTAAGAGAGGCAGAGAGTTGTAATGGGGGTAAAAAAAACCAATGGAATGGAAATTATTTGAATGGAAAAGACAGGAGACCTAGGTTCTAAGTAGCTGTATGACGTTGAGCAAATCACTAACTAGCTGTGTGACCTTAGGCAAATCACAACCTCTCTGGGCCTCAATTCCTCACCTTTAAAAAGGAGAAAATGCAGTGAATGTCTTCCAAGGACCCTTACAGTTCCAAATTCTATAATCTCTTTCAATGGAACATTATTGAAGTATTTTGAGGAGTGTCATGGCAAAAAAAAAAATATTGTTCTGGAGGTATATACGGGTTCTCAAAGAACAAGGCTCTGATTTTAAATATAGGGAAAAAGAAAGAAAGGAAACTCTCTTAAAAAAAAAAGAAATGGGTAAAACAACTGTCCTAGAAAAGACACAGTGAAACATACCTCCTCCCTCAGAGCACAGAGGTAGGGTGGGGGGACTAGAAAACAGAATTGTAAATATTGTCAAAACTCAGTCTCTGTTTTTGCCTTCCTCAGAGCAGAGAGGTAGGGTGAGGGTTCTAAGACAGAATACTATAAACATTGCCCAAACAGAGACTCTGTGTCAGATGTGTTTTTACAAATGTTTTTCTTTGTCACAAGGGAAGTTTCAGGTTGAAGAGGATGGGAGTAGGAAATGCCAGTGATATAAAAACAAAATTTATCAATTTTTTAAAAAATAAGTGATTAGGGGCAGCTAGGGTAGTACAGTGGATAGAACACCAGCTCTGGAATCAGGAGGACCTGAGTCCAAATCCAGCCTCAGACGCTTACTAGCAGTATGACCTTAGGTAAGTCACAACCCTAATTGCCTCCAAAAGAAAGAAAAAAGAAATGATAGGAAGAATGTATAGTATTAGACTTGAAAGTCAGAAAAACCTAAATTTGAATCCTACTTCAGCTATATGACTCTGGGCAAATCATTAAACCTCAACCTCAGTTTCCTTATCTAAAAAAATGGAATAAATAATGGCACCTACCTCATGGGATTGTTGAGATAAAGGTGCAACATGCTTTGCAAACCTTAAAGTGCTATATAGTAATAATAATAATTATTATTATTACTATTATTATTTACTGACCATCATCTTCCTGGGTTATCCTGGAGTGTAAATTGATAATTTTGGGAAGAATCCAGAAAAAAAGTCAAACATATGATTGAAAATAAATCATATAGATAGGTAGTGGGAAGTTACTACCTTTGGTTTGTAAAGCCCAGATTTTGATTTGATAGTAATAGGTGACAAGCATTAAGTACTTTGAAAATATTTGTAGATTGGTTAAGTTATTGACTGTGTAGAAAAAGATGACAAGCACTATGATATTCTGGTCTAAGCTTCAGGTCTTTCCTGCCGTGCGTGCCAAAAGCCTAGTCTTCAGCAGGTTCTTTAACCCCAGACCTTATCTGTAAAACACATAAGAATGATGGAAGGATTTGTAGGACAGAGTTCTAGGCCTCAGGGAACAAGGCAGTATATGATCATGTGAGACTTTAATAAATACTTTGAATAGACATATTTTGTACTTAGGTGTTTTTTTTTTCTTCCACTAGGAATGGACAAGAAAGTCGAGGGATTTACTTCACAGTAAGATAAGTGAGGAGATAAGTAACAGGAATCACTTCCTCCCTACTCTCTGTACCCACCCTTTATAAATAAACTGAGGCACCAAAGTGACATCTATTCACAATATTGAAACAAGAAAAGAGGACCTAGGAGCCCATTTTCATACATCCATAAGAAATGACAAACTTTGTCTGTGGCTCTTTCTAGCAGACAACATCAAAAGATTCTGATAAAAGGGCATAGTTATTTACCACCTGAAAAGGTTAGAGCTATCCACCCTTACATACAAGAAAGAAAGAAGGAAAGAGAAAGGAGGGGAGGGAAGAAGGAAGGAAAGAAGGAAGGAAGGAAGGAAGGAAGGAAGGAAGGAAGGAAGGAAGGAGGGAGGAAGGAAAGGAGGAAGGAAGGAAGGAAGGAAGGAAGGAAGGAAGGAAAAACATTGAGAGGTTTCTTAAGTAACTCATTACAAATATAGCATCAAAATCACAACACAAAACAACCTAGAAAGATATAAGAACTCTGATCAACCATTCTAGAGAACAAATGATGAAGTATTACTGTCTACCTCAACTCAGGATGCAGAAATATTATATTTATATATTCATGTTTGCATGTGTATGTATTGTTTATGTGTATGTATATATATATACACACATATAAATATATATATATACATTTGCATCCTGAGTACCAATAAGGTAATAAAGATTTTTTTCTATAAGTGTAGGGTAATAGTTTGTTTTGTTTTATAACCCTTCCTGATGATACCTAAGAAAACTTTTGTCCACAGTAGTCATAATACCTGACTTTTATGCAGTATTTGAAATTTTTCAAGGCCTTTTAATACATTATCTTATTTGATAACTCATCTGCCAGATCTTTACAAAACTTGACTTGATATGGCCCCACCAGGATGAACTAAGTGTCATATAGCAATGCATAACAAAAAAATGTCCTGTAGTCCCATCCCCCTCTTCCATAACTGATTTCTCCACATTCTTTTAGCTTATGCTTATTTTATTTACTTTCTTTGCATCCAGTTGAGTTGCCAAACTTTCCAAGCAAAAATTTCAGAAAGAGACTCCTTGGTTTTTGTGAAATATAAAATAGATCCATAGCTACCCAGCAATGCAATATTTTTTTTAATAGTGTATCAATTAAGTGGACCTTCACTTTGCAAACAGAGGAGTAAGAGTAATAAATGCGGAGTAATCTTCAAGTAGTACCCCCCCCATAAGTTTAACTGATTTGGATTTACATTTATATTAATGGAGAATGTTTCATCTCATTCTGCAAATATCCATCATCAAATTAATAGGATCATGAATTAGTGGGAAGGGGGCTACACATGGGAGACACCAGAACAGTTCTGCCCAGTTTGGCGTGCCCACATCAAAGAAGACAGCATGCTCCATGAGAAAAGCAGAATTGCTGTAGCTCAAAAGAAGCATGAGATGCACAACTTTAGAGACATCTCTGTTCCAAATATTCCTATGGACATGTGTGCCCAACCTACGGTAGAGTCTTCCCATTTTGTATTGGTCAGATCAGTCATCGTCAGACACAGTGAATGTGACTCTGAAATAATGGTGTCATTTTGGTCCTCTTTGAGAACCAAGGACAAGAACCAGCCAGCTCTGTTTTATGTATCAGGGAGAACAAATCGGAACAGAACGGGTAAGGTAAGGGGAGCAAAGTAAACACTAGAAATGGGGAGGGGTCCCTATCAAAACAATAGAAATGTCACAGCCAATGCCCCTCTAACTGTAAAGAAGCAGAAAAGACTTTCTGCTTACATACAAGAGAGAGGCAGTTTTTTACAGATGTACCTCTGAGGAAGCCATTTCTCCAGAACAGGACTCAGTCTTCCATAAAAGGATCACTTCCCACGGCATCACCTCCGCCATCAGCAGCTCTCCTTGTCTTTCTGGATGTTGGTACTGGGGAGCTCCAAATAGCTGATCACCACCAAATCCACCCTTCCTCTTTCAGTCTTCCTTTTTTCCAGAAACCCCTGCAAACCAATCACACTTTTTAAATACATATAGGTGGGAAACACCTTGTTGTAGGCATTTTGCTCTACCAAATCAAAATTGTTATTTTTTTTAATAAGCAACAAATGGTAAGCATAGTGGGAGTTTATATTCTCTATGTCTTTTAGCTAATTCTGTGATAGCATACAGTAAAACAGGGGCAGCTAGGTGGCACAGTGAATAGAGGACCAACCCTGGAGTCAGGAGAACCTGAGTTCAAATCCGGCCTCAGACACTTAACCCTTACTAGCTGTGTGACCTTGGGCAAGTCACTTAACCCCAATTGCCCTTCTAAAAAGCCAAAGAAAAAAAAGAATACTGTAAAATACCACTTCAGAAAACTTGCCTGTTCTCTACTAATGCCTTCATTTAGGATGCCTTTGATGAAAATGTAGATCATTCTCATAAACATTTTTTGTTAAAGGGAAAGTAGGAATAGAAAAGGAAATTTGTTGATATTTTCTTCCTTGGGGAGGGGTCTTTTGGAGGATGGAGTATTCATAAGGTCAAAGATTTTCCATGCCTTCGATAGTGACCCTTCTTCAGGTATCTTGTAAATCCATACTTTCCATTACTCATTTTTCATTTTCAGTAATTTGTTTGAATGAGATATGATTTAGTCGTTTCATTTGTACACCATATTCTTTCTCTGAATTTTATTCTTTCTTCTACCTTTGTACTCATTTTGATCTTTGTTCTAACAAGTCCATGGTCTGACTGTGCATAAATAGTTGTTCCGGGAAATCAGTGACAAATCATTTCCCATCTGTTAAAATAAAATCAATTTCATTTTGGCCATACTACTCAAGTCTCATCATGTCTAGCACTTACTGTTTATTTTCTTGAATCAAATATTCATGATGTAGAGGTCTTTCTTGTTCCTTGTTCCTTTTTCACCAATCCATGTTTTCCAATATATTTTTTGCCATTCTTACCTATTTCCATCTTTGCACTGAAATCATCAAGGATCCGAGTTTATCTTAAAGTATTTGAACGACTGTTCTGTGGAAAATAAATTATATTTGTTCTCCTTAGCCCTGGTAGCTAGAAATAGAAGCAGTGAGGGAAGGTACAGAGAGCTAAATTTGGATTCGATGTGAGGCAAAATTTAGTAGCAATTAAGGGCTATCCAAAAATGGAATGACCTTCCTTGGGGAGGTGGGGGAAGGAAGGAAATAAGCATTTATTAAGTGTTTCCTATGTACTGGGCGTTGTATTAAGCATTGGGGGGAGGAGGGGAATAAAAATATAAGCAAAAAAGGTCAGTCCCTCATTCTAATGGGGAAGATAACACTCTAAATGGAGAGGCAGAAGAGATGGGGAATGAAAATATGTGGTCCAGGAGTATGATTTTGATGTCCAGAGAAAGTCGGAGATACTATGAGAATGAAGGCAGGCTAATATTTACCCTCCCCAAAATGGAGACTCCAGGAGAAACTCAGCAATGGAAGAAGAAAAGATCAGGTTTCATGGAAGGACATACCAGAGGAAGGGGGTCCTAAATTCTAAGGAAAATTCCAGGATGAGGGGATGTGGTTTTGAAGTTTGGAGAAAGTCCAGAACAGGGCCACGAGAGGAATGAAGGCAGGTCAGCCTAGACCTAGACCCCTCCATGAGAAAGTATAGTGGATTCCCAATCAATAGTGACATTGAATCAGGGCATAATTGACTATTTATAAGAGATATGTGCAGATAATTTTTGGTCAGGTATAGTTTGGACTAGATTCCCACTGAGATCCCTTTCAACTCTGAGAATCTCTGATTCTCAGTATGTATAATTTCCAAGATTCTAATGAGTTCCTTACAGACTTTCTCTGTATTTCTTCATCTTCTGCAATGGATATTGGTATATAAGCTGTAATTACTTCCATGGACATCTTCTTGCAAATACTTCTCATGAGTGCTATAGTATGATACAATCCAGTGTCCCATAAAATGATGCTTCTTGTTGCCCTTGGAGGTGTAATAAAGCCAACTTTGCCAGTTCCCTTCTTTACCTGCTGAAGAGGCCTCATTCCTTACTAAGGCTAATCCCCCTACTTGTTCAAGTGATTTCATTCCATCCCATATTGTCCCTTCCATCATCTCTACTCTATCACTTATTTTCAATCTCTCCCTCTCTACTGGCCCATTTCCTACTGTCTCAAATATGACAATTATGAAAAAAAATCTTCACTTGATCTTTCTATCTCTGCTAACTATCAACCAACTTCTCTTCTTGCCCTTGTAGCTAAATTCCCTGAAAGGGCTGTCTACAAATTCTCCCCTTTCTCTACTCTTACTGACTTCTTTACCCCTTAAATCTAGCTTCTGACCTTGTCATTCCACTGAAACAGCCCTCTCCAAAGTTACTGATGATCTCTTAGCTGCCAAATCTGATGGCGTTTTCTTACTCCTCATCCTCCTTGACCTCTCTGCAGCCTTTGGCACTGTTGATCACTCTTTTTTCCTTGATACTCTCTTCTCTCTGGGTTTTTGGGACACCATTCTCTCTTGGTTTTCCATCTACTTCTTTGACTGTTGTATCTCTTTTTCCTTTGATGTATCCTCCTTCATATCACACCTTCTAACCATAGAGGTTGTCTAACATAGAAGGTGTCCCTCAGAGTTCTGTCCTGGGTCCCCTTCTGTTCTCTCTCTATACTGCTTCACTTGGTGATCTCATCAAATCATGTGGATTAAATTACCACCTTTATGTTGGTGATTCTCAAATCTACCTTTCCTGCCCCAATCTCTCTACTGACCTCCAACTCTATATCTCCAATTGCTTTTGAGACATCTCAAACTGGATGTCTAGTAGACAACTTCAATTCAATATGTCCAAAACAAAATTCATTATCTTTCCCCCAGGCCTTCCCTTCCTCCTACCTTTCCTATCACTATAGAGTGTAACACCATCCTCCCAGTCCCAAAGGCTCAGGTGTCACCCTGGATTCTTCATGGCCCTGCATATTCAAGCTATTGCCAAGACTTGCCTAGTTCATCATTTCAACAGCTCCCAAAAACAACGCCTTTTCTCCTCTGACACTAGCAACACTCTAATGCAGGCCCTCATCGCTTACTGCCTTGACTACTTCAATAACCTCCTGGTGGGTCTACCTGCCTCAGGTCTCTCCCCACTCTAACCCATTCTCCATTCAGCTACTAAAATGATTTTCCTAAAATATGTCTGATTGTGCCACCCCACCTACTTAATAAAGTCCAGTGGCTTCCTGTTGCCTCCATGTACAAATAAAAAATACTCTGTTTGGCATTCAAGGCCTTTCATAACATATCTCCCTCCTGCCTTTCCAGTTTTCTTACACTTTAATCCCCAACACATACTCTTCAATTCAGTGACACCAACCTGCTTGCTGACTCAGAAACAAGATCCTCCATCTCTAAGATCTGGGCATTTCTCTAGCTGTCCCCCATGCCTGGAATGCTCTTCTCCTTCACTCCAACTACTAGGTTCCCTGGCTTTCTTTAAGTCCCAACTAAAATCCTCCCTGCTATAGGATGCCTTCCTTAACTCCTCTTAATTTTAGTGCCTTCCCTCTATAACTTTTTTTCCTATTTATCCTCTACATAGCTTGCCTTGTATGCATTTATTCCTGTGTTATTTCTCCCATTGGATTGTATACTTCTGGAGGGCAGGGACTATCTTTGGCCACTTTTTGTATCCCCAAAATTCAGCACAGTTCCTGGCACATAGTAAGTCCTTAATATTTATTGAATTGAATTGAAATTGCCTCTTCAAGAAGAACCTGTGACCCAACCTTTCATTTAGTTGTAACTTCCTTCTTCCTTCTGGTTTCATTTATAGGAAGAAAGTCAAGATTGATATGACTCAGTTATTCCCAGAGTCTTTCCCCTTATTGTTTACTGGACTAGGATTTCACATTAAGAGTACCAACAGCTAATTTGAAGTTTATAGATGGTCTGAAAACTATGTGACTCTTTGTTAACCTTTGTCCCCTTTCTTGCCATTCTACCATTGCCACTAATGAGGTAGGAGAGGGTTACACAGGACTAAGGGTCATTGTGTATCTTTCTGCTTTTCATGCATTGCAATGGACAATGAATTCATCACTAAGTAACCATCCTACTGTTTGTGGGCCTTTTCTGCACTTAGCTGGGATGGTTCTCAGACAGCAGACTCCTTTTGCTGCCAAAACTACACTCCGTACCTTGATAGCACGGTAAAACATGTCAGAACTCTAAATCTGACAGCAAAGCTTTTGAGCACCCAGGTGGGCCACAATGATGGACTCAAGTAGGACGGGTGATGTAATCATTATCAAGCATTTACTGATTATAAAGGTATACGGGCCTGAGTGCTTTGATTTACCTTTAATGTGCATCCTCACTGGATCCAATTCTCCCAGCAGTCAACTTTGGTAGGCTTCTTAAACGTAGTATTACTACCAGAAATTTATTTTAATACATTTTATTGATGCCTTATATTTTTATCTCACAGTTATTTCTATAAGAGGGCAGGCCAACTATAAGTATAACTTTACAGTGGTTTGGTGCTTCACAAGAAATATAATGATGCCCACAAAAGGTGCGACTTCTATGCACCTACCTCGACTTTCCCTAAAATTTGACCCAAGTTATGTGCAAAGGGAAAGGTGGGAAAAAATTTAGCCCACACATCCTTAGAAAATTCTTCTATGTAGCATCTAACTACAGCCTTTTTTTTCTATTAAGCTTCTACACCAGAGAATGTTGTCTTGTTTCACATCTTTATGGGCTGGATGGTAACAAAGCAATCAAAGAACCAATATGCCAAAATACAGTCAGCTCTAGCTGAATACCAATCATTTTTGGATTAATTGACTTGACCCTATGCTGGAGCCAGATTTTAACTCAAAAGGATGAATCTTCCTAATTCCAGGCCCAGCACTCTATCCACTACACCCCTGTTTCTCTTTCCCTCCCTGTTTTGTTTTGTTTAAAAAAGAGGCCATCCCTTGACTCACTTCTTAAAGAGGCCTTTTCACTGAATGGGCATTACCTCACTCAAAGTGAGAATCTGAATAGACCTTAGCCTAAAAGGGCCAGGGTCTCCCAAAGCATCCTGGATCATCTCCAGTCATCCTGATGAATATCTGGCTGCTGCACCCAGGTTACTCTGGAGGAGAAAGTGAGGCTGGTGACCTTGCATAGCCCTCCCTCACTCAAATCAAAGTCAACTGCAAGTCATGTCATCAGATCCCTGATGTCATGGTCCTCTTCAAGAACAAAAAACAAACATATAACAACAATCATTTTGGAAGAATTTCTAGGTCTGCATGAATTGGTAGATACATTTCACAGGAGGCCAACTCTTCCTTCAACGGTCTTTTTATTGATTCATATTTGTCGGATGTCAAATTGACAGTGAGCAGTTGCCTTTGTAGTATGACTTGAGACATGTGGAGAGAGCCCTCTCATTTAAAAGAACAAAAAACATAACAAGCATATAAAACTCTAACTCTTACCAGACTGTCTCACTGAGCAAATATCATTAGAGATTTATTCCTTTGGGTCTGCAAAAGCTTTATATCTTCAAAAACTCCTTCTTAAGATGCAAATAGCCCTGTAGGGGGTTAAAAATTTATTCATTATGAGCCATCATTACACTTTTAACACGTATTTAGTTTATCAGCTAGCTAACTGTTCCCTTAAATGGAGAAGAGAGTCTGGAGAAGTAGTATGCAGAACAGACAAGTACTGATAAGGGAAAAGAGTTAGGTCCAAAGGATAGCATTGCCCAAGAGTTATGATAAAGCAATGGGAAAACATAGGCATCCAGGGACCAGCGCAGTATTCACCTCTGGAAGGGGAGAGAGCAGAGGAGAAGACAAACTTGACTGGTTTCATACTTTTGAATAGGGCTGGCCCAAACACCTGGAAAGGTCACGCTTGCTAAATTAGCACCTCACATTAGTCCATAAGCTTCCTGGAGGAAATGGAGTGATAACTTGAGCTTGTCTAGTCCTAGTTCATGAGGGGGATTTTTTTCATCACATATTTGGCTTCCCAGAAGGATTCCTTTTCTGAAGACATGCTACTTTCCTGTAAATGAGGGGGTGTCAGGAACACATGACCAAGATGGCAATTATTTGGGCTGCCAGCTCCCTAGAAGCTCTGTGCCAAGTGCCAAAGGCTGTGACCAGGCTGGATTAAACAGGATTTTCCAGATATCTTGGCACAACTAGCTGTTCAAGATCTTCCCTCCAAATATTGGGTGTTTCTTCATAAACATCCCTCATTTTATCTCATTTGGTTTTCCAATGTCTTGAAAATGGGGACATGATGGCAAATGACACCCAAGGAAGAATTGTTGCCAAAACTCTCTAATGAACTAGGTGCTGGGGGACTCTGCTGCCATAGTAAATAAGAGCCTTTGCATTTGCAAGGGGAAGCTGCAACTGTGGGAATGTAAATGTGCATTTGGGGGTACGATATTTTGGCTTAGAAGCTCACATTTGCAGATTGCATGCTTCAAACAGGCCAGATTCAATTCACATAAGACGTGCACACTGCCACGGTATGCACTTGCTTGGGTTTTCTGCAAGTTAGCAAGGCAATCTTCATAGAACCAAATCCCATATGGCAGAGGGATATAGCCCAAGAGCTCTGCGCTTGGCAATTAGAGAGACTTGGATTTGAAACTTCCCTCTGTCTCTTGTTCACTGTCACTGAACAAAGTCCTCTGTCCCTCTTAGCTTCCATTTCCTCATTTATATATCAAAGTTGATAATAACAGCGCCTTGATGTAGTATATAGGGCATTGGAACGTGGAACCAGGAAGAGGTGGGATGTGGGTTCAAATCCCACCTCAAATACTTACAAGCTGTGTGACCCAGGATAATTAGCTCAACTCCTCCATGACTCATTTTTCTCATCTGTAAAATGAGGGTTTTGGACTCTGGGGCTTCTAAAGTGGCAGCTAAGTGGTTGCAGTTGATAGAGCACTGGGCCCGGAATCAGGAAGATCTGAGTTTGAATATCTCCTCAGACCTCAGTTTCCCAAACCGTAAAATGGGGACAATAATAGCATCTGTCTTCTAGGGCTGTTTTAAGGAGCAACTGAAATAATGTACGTAAAACTCTTAGCACAGTGTCTGATCCTGAATAAATATGTATGCATTCTTTCCTTCCTAAAGTTGTTTCTATGGGAACTATAGGGTCTATGATCCTAATACTACTGACCCCACTGAGCTGTTGTGAGGGTCAAATGAGAGCATGTACTGAAAAGCAATGCTATGTAAATGTCAGCTGTCATTATTCAAGGTCCAACTAAGATCACCTCACCTGTATGAAGCCTTTTGGGACTATTCTTATTTACACTTAGCTGTATGACTCCAGGAAAGTCATTTAACCTTTGCCCACCTCAGTCTCCTCATCTGTAAAATGGCGATAATAATAGCACCCACTTCCCAAGGCACTTGTGGAGATAAAATGAGATATTTCTAAAACACTTTGCAAAGACTGAAATGCTATATAAATGCTAGTTACTATTATTGTTATTACTTTGATACCCAGTAATCTCCTTCAAAAAATATGACCCACCCAATGTCATACTTGAACACAAGAAGTCATTTATTGTTGTAATGTCAAGATACAGTGGAATGGGCCCTGGGTTCAAATTCCACCTAGGATGTTGGTTTTATCTACATTACCCTGTGCAAGTCACCTAGCCTTGCTGGAACTTAGTTTCCTTATCTGGAAAATGGAGGAGTGGGAAGGGTTAGATGGCCCCATTTATTCTCCCTCTATAGTAGGGAATCTTACTTTTTTTTGCATCTGGACCCTTTGGGCAGTATGATGAAGCCTATGGATGCCCTTCTCAGAATAATGTTTTTAAATGCATAAAATAAAGTAATAGAACTATGAAAGAAATACATTACATTGAAGTATAGTTACCAAAATATTTCAGAAAAAAACAAATTCATGGACCTAAGGCTAAGAATCCCTACTAGAGGTTAGTATAGTAATATAATATATAATAGGCATGGGGCAGCTAGGTGGCAAAGACCTGAAATCAGGAGGACCTGAGTACAAATCCAGACACTTGACACAACTAGCTGTGTGACCTTAGGCAAGTCACTTAACCCCAATTGCTTTGCCTTCCTCCCTCCAAAAAGAAGAAAATATAATAGGCTTAATGAATATTTGTTGATTGATTAGCAGGCCTGAGATTCTTTTTTTCAAGAAATTAAACGATCAGGAAAATGACTTTTTTTTTCTCTTTTATGTCTTTCAGTTCTCGCTCCAGAACCAAAATCCGGCTATGGGAATTATTCTCACATGATAAATTCCTACAAATACCCCTCTAGGTGTGCTGAGTCTATTCCTAGCAGTAGTAAGTTTGGTCTGTTTGTGGAGCTCCTGTTTTCTTCTCACCCCTCCTTCTTCTAGTATGAGCCCTTGAGCAATTCTCCAGCTTAAACTGAAGGTGGTAGATTCCACCTTAGCCAAGAGATATAGTTTTCATTAGGATCCATAAGTTTGATGACACACTTAAAGAGAAAAGGGCTGCACAAGAATCATTCTAGGTTTCCTGCAACTGGCCAAATGAGCCTTGACCATAGGATAATCCAGGGCAAGACTGTGTGAGAGGTGGAGTTCTTCTCAAAAGTGCTGGACCTGAAATTATTCTGGCTAAATTGACACTTAGCTAGCCTCTCCCTTCAGCTCCTCTGAAGTCCAAGGTTTTGGAGTAGTCAGTCAGTCAGTCAGGAATTCAGTTTTATTAAACACCTACTCAGTGCAAGCCAAACATGACATAGTATCTGGTAAGCTGGTCTTAGAATCATGAAGACCTGGGCTCAATTCCTATTTTTGATAACCACCTGACTGCATGAGCCTAAACAAGTCGCATGGTCTCCAAATGCCTGCCAGATGATTTTGCAGAACCAGGTGCCAACCACTTTGATTTGGGGAAAGGGTGGGAAACCTTCAGCCTCAAGGCCCCATGTGGCCCTCTAGGGTCTCTCTAGTCCTCTAGTGTGGCCCTTTGCCTGAATCTATACTTCACAGAACAAATCCCCTTAATAAAAGGATTTGTTCTATAAAACTTGGACTCAGTCAAAAGGCCACCCTGAAAACCTAGAGGACCACATGGGGTCTTGTAAGGGTTATGGGATTTAAAGATCTTCCATGCCCCATTGGACTTGCTGACGTAGCAGGAAGGGGTGGAGCAAGAGGAAGCTGAAGCCAAACTAGAGTTCCTGCGGTGGCTGGCGGTGGTGGCGACGGCAGCAGCAGCAGCAGAGGCAACGGCAGTGCGAAGCCCTTTTTGAGTTAGCCAGAATTTCTGCTAAGGACTCCTGCTGAGGACTGCCAGGGGCCAGAGCTGCTGGGAGTGCGCTTCCCGGACGCTGGGTGGTTGCTGTGAGTGGGGAGAGGAGGACCTTTGCCTGAGGTAGCCTGTTCTGTTTTAAAGGCTTGAAAATGTGGGTGCTTTCTACTTTATCTACCTGTGCCAATGTCATAACTACTATGATGGCTTTCACTTTCTGGTTTTGGGACTCAGTCTTTTGGTATCTTAATAAATTTTCTAGTTTATTCCCCCATATGGCAAGCATGATGTATTTTGTGATGGATAATTATATCAGCATATCTGTAATCTCCATAGGCATTGTGAATATGGCATTGCTGATACAGGCCTCAAGGCAGCAAGCCCCCACCCTTGGACTTTTGGGGAATTTCTTCTCTGAAAGTTCTCTACATCAATGAAAGCTTCCTCCTCCCTCAAAAAAAGAATGATGCAAGCCCTCAGACCCAGGGAATACAAAAGATAAAAACTACATAAAGTCCACAGCTGCTCCAAGAGTTTACAGTCTGAGGGAAGATATGAAAAAAGATAAATAATAAATATAATACCTGTGAATGTATGATAGGCAACTAGTGATATGCTGGGTCTAGAATTCAAATCTGCTCTCAGATACTTATTAGCTGTGTGACCCTAAGCAAGTCACTTCACCTCTGTGTGCCTCAGTTTCCCCCACTGCAAAATGAAGATAAATAATATTGCCTACTCCTTCAGGGGTGTTGTGAGGATCAAATGAGATAATATTTGTATAGTGTGCTTAGAACATTGCCTGGCACTGAGTAAGTACTCTATAAATGCATTTTCCTTTCTCTCCCTCACCACCCCCAGTGGAATGAACTTGTACAAATACCCTAGAGAAGGGTAAGGAGAGAGATTACACATTCAGCTAGAAGGATCAGGGGAAACTTTCTTGGAAGAGTTAGTGCCTGAAGTGGATCTTGAAGAATGGGAAGAAATTGGAAAGGTGACGAGGAGAGAATCCATTCTAGAAACTGAGAATGGCGCAGTGGTACAAAGGAATGCTCAGAGGACAGAGATGAAGAGATAAAAACAACATCTATTGGTCTAGTATGTCTGGAATGTAGAATAATATGAAATGAGGCTAGACAGGCAGGTTGGAGCCATATGACAGAGGGTTTTCAATGCCAGGCAAGAAGTTGGCATTTTTTTTCTGTGGATATTAGGAAGTCATTGGAGTTTTCTGACTACAGGGATGCTATGGTCTGATCTATATAGTAAGAAAAATAATGATAATAATAGCATACATATATAGCACTTCAAGATTTTCTAAATGCTTTACTTTCATTATCTCGTTTAAGCCACACACAACAATCCTATGATGTAGGCACTACAAGGCATTACTACCCCCATTTTACAGATGAGGAAACTGAGGCTCAGAGCAGTTAAATAATTTGCCCAGAACCATACAGCTAATGATTGTCAGGGGTGAGATTAGGTCTCAGGTCTTCCTGACACAACATCCAGTGCTCATATGGCAGCTGCAGGAGATATAGAGACTAGAGGCAGAAATGCTAGTCAGGAGACTATTACAACAGTACAGAAAACAGAGTAAACAAGCTTGAACTAGGATGGTGTTAGCATAAGTGGAAAGTAGAGGACAGATGTGAAAATACTGTGAAAAATAGAACTGACAGGACCCAGCAACTGCTTGGGTATGGAGCAGGAGGAAAGGAGAAGGAGAGTCAGGAGGTGAACAAGTGAGTTTGGAGTCTGAAAAGTGTTGGAGTCTTCAGGAAAAATAAAGACACGTGGAAGAGAGACAGAGTGTGTGCAGGTTGGGTGTTGTTGTTTTGGACTTATTGACTTGTTTGGGTTTGAAATGTCAATAGGACACCCAGGTGGATTTGTCTAGGAAACAGATCTCAAAAAAGTTTGGGGATAGATAAATAGACTTGTGAGTTGTCTACACAGAGGTAATACATGAACCCTTGGAAAATCAGAAAGAGAGAGAGTATAAGAAGAAGAAAGTAAGGGAAGGAAGGAAGGGAGGGAGGGAGGGAGGGAGGAAGGAAGAGGCTTAGAGGAGGAAGCAAGCAACTAAAGCAAATGTGCCAAATAAAACCAAATTCTTAATTCCCAGACCCCTGATTTTCTTTTGAGTCTGACTGAATTTTGTTCAAGCCCAAATGGTTTCAGACTTTAATCACCACATTACTAGGGAGAATAAGACTGAATATGAAACCCAGAAGTAGTGAACCTCTGTCAGAAGACACTGGGGAAAGGTACAACCTTGTATCTCTTTTAAGCTTATTCATTCTTTTTTTTTTTTAAATACAATAAATGCACTTTATTGCTCTGCAGATTGATTGAAACTTACCAGTAAAGATTAGTAACTGCTTCTTTCCTCCTAGACAGCTGTATAAACTGATGGGCCTATAGAAGCAGGAGAGAGCTCAAAACAGTATTAACAGCTGGAGTCAGGGAGGGACACCAGTTGTTAAATTTTCATTGTGAGCATTTACACCTCTAAAATTGGCAAATGCTATAAATTGGGGCTTGATTTATTGTTTTGTTGATTGTCTAGACTTAAGAAAGTGATAGAGAAAATGTTAATGATGCAGATTAAATTTTCAAGTTTCTCCTAGATACTATTTTTTTTTCAAAGAGCCAGTTGTTAAATATTTACCAGCATACCACTGCATGAAAGTCATGCCAATTCTCACTGTACCACATTATTTACATTCTTTTATTTCACCCACAGGATTAGTTTAGGTACATGGCTGATCTCTGATTCTAGTCTCCTTTCTACACTAGACTGCCTTTTTAGTTCTTCTGCTCTGGCAATATAGGTCTTCTTTGAATCTCCTTTAGATGTCCCATTCAAAGAGCATTTCCATTTCTAACTGTTACTTGTTTGCAGTGGCTGTAGATGAATTACATCTCCTTATCCTTTGGTTTAATGTCCAAATTTTTTTTACTTCTTCTACAGCCTTGTCAAAGCTGTCTAGTAGAATCAACTAGCCAGAACCATGTTAGCTCATGCACACGTACCCTTAGCTGGTTTGCCTTGGTCATAATTCCAAAATTCATTTACTTTGTGATTTCAGTTCTTTCTGTTTATCTTATTGATATCCATTGGGTATATTGTTCTGATTCTGTTTTCTTTACTCCATCAGTTTATACAAATTTTCCTATGCATCTCTGTGTTCATTACATTCATTGTTTCTTATAGTACAATAAAATTTCATTATACTTATACATCACAACTTGTTTAGTCATTCCCCAATCCATGGGCATTTGCTTTTCAATTTCTTAAATACCAGCTATGTTCTGGGCACTAGGCTAGGTAGTCAATAAAGGGATCCAGAGACCAAAATGAAACATTTCCTTCCCTTCAGGGCTAGGTTTTTGTTGTCTTTTTAGTTAACAAATGGAATTGCTTTTTTCCAGACAAGAAAAGCCCAGCCCAGTGCCACCTACCTCCACCCCTGCCCCCACTGGTCTTCTCTTTGAGTTTTCCTTTTTCCTGAAAGGTCATAGTACTTTGTCCCTGAGAGTTTTAGATTCTGTCTTTTGTATTGCCCACTATCTACAGACATCCCACTCAGGAAACTGCCCACCCTTCTCCCTGCTCAGCAAAGGACGTGATTATATTGGGGGGAGGGGTGGTCTTATCTCCTTCCTCTTAGGCCATGGGGACAACTGATAGGGATCAGAGCTGGCCCCACTTCCAACTTCTAGACCTCTGTTATCTCCAGTCCCTAGCAAACCTTTTGTTATTTCTAGGAGACTGATCAGCAACCTACTAAATAAAGTCTCCAGAGTTTGACAGTAAAAAAAAAAAATTAAGGCAGGGCCTTGCTTGTTGGACCCAGTAGCTGAAAACCATGGCAGACTCACAGTAATGGGAGGAGATCTATAGCTAGAGTGAAGTGACCAAGGCTGTCTTGCTATACAGTCGTGGGCAAGCCTCAGTTTCCTCATCTGTAAAATTGTAACACCAGTATGTATACTGCCTATTTCACAAGGCTGATGGATGGAAAGTACTAAGCTAATTGCAAGTTATTATTAGAGTACCAGCAATATAGCAATATAGCTATCTTCAAAACAATAATAACACCTGGCATCTCTGTGGCGCCTCACTCAGAAGAGCCTCCCCAGGGTCCTTGACAGAAGGCTGTCATTTCTGTAATCTTGTTCCTTGTCATGATAGTTTTGAGGAGACTAAGTCGTATAGATAATCCTCAGTTTACAGACCAAGAAACTGAAACCCAGGGAGGGAAAAATAATTTTCTAGACACTAATAGAAGTGAATCAGCATCAATCTTGGTTCCTTCTTGGGCGTTTTCATCTGCCCGTGTTTTTCATCTTCTCTCTAGAATGAAACTTGCAACCAGAAAAAAAAAAGTATGACTACTTTTCTGTAGCTCCATCTAATGTCATTTTCCTGGTTATTTGCATAGGCCTACAAATATTACCAAGTCACCTTTACTATTCTTAAGTACCAAGGCTTAAAATTAATATTTTCAAGTGTCATTTCTTGATTTTCTTTTCTCTATCACAGTAACACATTTAGACTGCACTTTAAGGTGGGGAACTATGGACATGCATCATTGCATTGACTGTCAAACATGTTGGCTTGTTTTGTTAAGCTGGTTTATGTTGGTACTGTTTTATCTTTGTTACAAGAGAAGGTTCACTGGCCAAGGAGAGAGGGGAAGAGTAATAAACACAAGCCAAGGTAAAAGCCAAAAGCATTGATAAACTTTTCATTTAAAAAAAAAAAAGATAATGCGGCATGGCAGCCGAAAATCTTTAAAAAAAACTTTGTACTTTTCAGTTTACAATGTACTTTCCCCATAACAATCTCATAGGGTAAGAAGAGAAAGTGATATCCCTGTTTTACAAACAAGGAAAACAAGGCCCAGTTGCTGAGGTTCATAGACTGTTTAGTGCAGAAAATAATACTTAGGGACAAATAACAAGTGTTGGAAGTAGGAGATGAACTCTGGTCTCTTGCTGGCTATGTGATCATGGACGAGTCACCTTACCCGCTTGGTACAATGAATTAGATAACCTCTAAGTTTCCTTCTGGGCAGCTAGGTGGCATCACATAGTGCACAGAGCACTGGGCCTGGAATCAGGAAGACTCTTCTTCCTGAGTTCAAATATAGCCTTGGACATTTCCTATCTGTGTGACCCTGGGCAAGTCACTTAACCCTGTTTACCTCAGTTTCCTCATCCATAAAATGGGCTGAAGAAGGAAATGGGAAATCACTCTAGTATCTTTGCCAAGAAAACCCCAGATGGGGTCACCAAGAGTCAGACAGGACTGAAAAACAACTGAACGACAAGGTCCCTTCTAGATCCAAGACTATGACCCTTTGACTCCAGTTCCAGTCCTGTTTCCATGTTGCCATGTTTCCATCTTCCCAACACTCACTGTGGCCAGAGTGACACAGTGGAAAGTACAGTGAATCTGGAGGCAAGAGACTTGAATTGCACATCTGTATTTAGGATCTCACACTATCTGTGCCACCTTAGATAGGTTGCTTAACTTCCCTGAAACCCCATTTTCTCATTTGCAAAATAAGGGGTTGTGACTAGAAGACTCTGAAGTCCCTTCCAGTTTTGAAATCTATGACCCTGTGACCACAGTTTCCATAGCTTTTTAGAATTTTCAGAACACTTTCATCTCAATGATCCTGAAAGGAAGAGGGCACAAATAGCATCTTCCCCATAACACAGATGAGGAAAGTGAAGTTCAGTGACAAAAGGTAACTTTCCTATAGTCATATAGCTAGCAAGTGGCAAAGTTGGCATTGTAGCTTCTCAGTAGCAGAAGCATGGAATAAATGCTTGGTCCTTGGATTTCATTTATATTCTGTTTTTTGGCTTGTCCAAGTGGAAAGAATGCTTTTGATTCTTTGCCTGAAAAATACTTTAATTACTTTTGGGCTTAGGGCTGAGCTGCTCTCCTGTTTACGTATATCAGAAGTTGTTTTGATGGAACAGTATCTGGAACTGAATTTGGTTCTTTGGCTCTGCTTTCCATGGTTGCTTTTGATTAAGAAGTCCTGTAAACTAGTGTGTGATTCACTGAATAAAAAGGATGATGCATTGGAATGGACATGTTTTTGCAGAAACCACGGGCTTGGCTCCCAGTCCTAGAGGAACAGGACTGGTGATAATAGCATAGGGTGATTAGAAATGGGGACAAGAACTTCCAGAAGGAAGAGAGGGGAGGAGGAAGGAAGGGAAGGAGGGAAGGAGAGAAGGAGGAAGGGAAGGAGGGAGGAAGAAAGGAAGGAAGGAAGGAAGGAAGGAAGGAAGG